>NW_020897767.1:2254858-2329089 GCF_003984885.1 Neopelma chrysocephalum
AGGTTTATTGTCAAATATTGAATCCTGAAGGTTTATTGTCAAATATTTAGCAAACAAGCTTCAAAATATTGAAATAAACCTTTTTTAAAATTATTTTTTTTTAGCTATTTAACTGTTATTTTAAAATCATAGCATCCTGTTATCTTTAAAACCTCTCAGCTGGTTCCCACCTGAGAAAAACTTAGTGGGCTGAGCACAATATATAACATATGTCTGTCATATGTTAACAGGTGATTATTCTTCTCCTTTATTGCTTTGTTTAAATTCTACTTGAGATTTGTAACAGGTAAAAACGTGCTTTTTTTTTGGTGAAGTTATATTTTTTATTCAACTAGAATTTAATTATAACATTTTACCTTCAAATAACTTGGAATAATCCTCGTGGTAGAGTCACTTTGTCAACACAGAAATGAAGATAAACTGTTCAGGCAGACTGGACACTGCAGGATATACTGAGGCACAAAGCTTGTGGTCCCAGGTAAAGACAGCACTTATGGATATGAACATGTCCAGCTTTTTGTGGAATTCCCAAGTGGCTTGGGAATCCCATTTTTGTCCTTGCTGTTGGGACACAAAATTACCTCAAAACTCACATATTTTTCGAGCTGTTGCTGCAATTCCTCAGCTCTCCTCTGTCAGGCCTCTCTGCAGAGCACATGGCCAGGCCATTTATATGCTTTAACTATTCCTGTGTTCTGGAATGGCATTTGTGGATTATTGGCAGTGTTAGGCCAGAGCAGCTCTTCAGTTACACTCCTGCTGCACTTCCACAAACACTTTAAGCCAGCATAAGCCAGAGATGCTGCCCTGCCCTGCACAAATGTTCCTGCAGCTGCACATTGAGCTGATGGGGGAACTGATTTGGGTTCAAACCAGCCCAGAGAACAACCCAAACCAAAACATGAGCTTGAAATCCCTTTCTGAGCTCTCCTCCTTCCCAACCTCACCAATATTTCTGCTGCCTTAAAGCTCAGCACCTTCCCGGGGTTAAGACCACGACAAGTGTGTGAAGGAAACCAGGAGCTGCTTTTTTTTGGTGTTCAAGGGCTTGTGGAACTGCAGTTTAAACTGTGGCTCCTTGCTAAACAGCCAGATATTCTAAAAGAGGATTAATGGTCATAATTTGAAGCCCTGACTCCCAAGGCACACCTTGGATAGGGCCCAGGGTGTGGGCTTGGACTCATTTTGTCTCTCACACCTGCCTGCCTTGAACCATTTTGCTCTGAATAAACCTCAAGTTGTATCTTCTGCGATCCAAACTGAGCAAAACACGTTTCCACACCCACTGAAATAGTTCTCTCTCCTCTCACAGCAGATATTTTCTGGTTTAGGCAGTTCCACTCAGTATTTGTGCAACGAAACAATTGGAGGAAAATACAGGACCTGGGTGAATTGTGCTTGTCACTGTTACAACCTGACACTCTGAGTCGCTCATCCCTTTCCTCCAAAACTTTACTAAAATAATCCATGAGTTTCATAAGTGGTTTTTCTTTGGATTACAAAGAATTGCAGAGTTTCACTCACCCGAAATTACATTTATTGTGTTGTTGGACATCAGAATAAAGTTACATATCGTAGTGAGTTGCATCAACTCCTTTTGTTAGATTTCCAGGCCTTACATAGCACTGTGCTGCTTGAAATTTTTGAGACAATTTCAGCTACTTCAATAAAATTAAATGCCTTTTTTTTGAGGCAAATTGCCCTTAATTTAAGTAATCTTGTAGTACAATGCAAACAGTAGTTACAGTGGGTTTTTTTCCCCCTGTTTTTCCTGCCAAATTGAATGCATTATGTACAGGAGTTCTTAATTTAGGTCCCAATCTCTTCCAGCTGCATCCTCTCTTTGGAGTTGCTGCCAGGTGAGCAGAATGAACCCCTTTTTCCAGGGAACAGGCAGTTTGTGGGCGTGGGCAGGAAAAGGAGCATCACCCCCCTGACTGGGGGCTTTGTTTGGGTGATTTTTTAACAGCTCACACCTGCTCAAAACCCAGGACAGGACGTTCCTTTGAGTTGCTTCCAGTGCCTGCAAAGCCTCCACCAAACCACCAATTCCTTCAGCTGATATTGAAGAATTGAAGAACTAATTGAAGAATTAATTGAGGAATTAATTGAAGAATTAACTCCTGCACCCTGCAAAGCAAAATTCAGGTATGTGGTTTGCTTTGTGTCATTTAGGAGACACGGGAAAGATCAAGGACTAATTAAAGAGGTTGGCTGCCAGTTCTGTTTCAACTGTAAGTTTTCTCCTCAGCAGTAACTAGGACACTGTGTTATAAAAATAATCTCACAAAATTCCACGGTGGAATGTTAGTAAGCTCTTAAGGTGTGCCCCAGGTTATTGCTGTTTGTGTGTCAGTCACTGGTTTATTTCTAATTTCACTTCAGCTTTGAGAAGCCAAACTAATTCTGATGTTTTCTTAAATATCCTGTGTGTGAGATCAACAGTAGTGGAGAGATTTTTTTAGTCTTTAGGAACCACAGGATCGTTTAGGTCAGAAAAGTTCCTCTGAGATCATCAAGTCCAACCATCCCTCAGCACTGACCCCTGTCCCCAAGTGCCACATCCACAGGGCTCTGGAATCCCTCCAGGGAGGGGAATCCAGCCCTGCCCTGAAAATGTTGGAAAGGAAGTTTTCTTGGACTGTGTGGATTTCCAACCCGTTCTGACTGTTCAAGAGTTTCGCCTTTTTTTACTAAGAGTTTGCAACCCAATAGTTGCTTTTTTGGTTAAAAAAGTCAAACAAATCATTGATGAATTTACAGGTGCAAGTTGTTAAAATTTAAAAAAAAAAACAAAAAACCCCCAAATACCCAACCAACAAACCAACCAAAGAAAAAAAAATTAAAAAATAGGAAAAGAATAATTAAGAGTTTATCTAAAATTATCTGGAAGGCTGCTGCTGAAAAAGCAGTTCAGCAGACTTTGAGATAATACAGATTATTATTCCAACTTTTTATTTCTTAGCCCTTTGTATCTTTGTCTAGACTCTCCCCCACCTTTATAGCATTTATTGTTGTCCTTAAAAGTGAGATCTTTAAATAAGAGTAGAGTAAAACCATTGACTGTCCCAGCTAAATACTTAAAACACGATTTAAAACTGAAGCTCCCTAATCTGAATCCATTCAAAAAATCCACTTAAATTCCAGAATAGAGTATTTCCCACTGAGAGAGTTGAGTGAACTGAAAGGTCTCTGATTCTCTGAAGGGAGGAGTGAGATGGAACAGAACCTGTTAGTCTGGACCTGCCAACCCAGATCCTGAGTGTGGAAGCACAACCCCCTCCATAATGGTGCTCCTTTGACCAGGGGGAAAAGTGAAGCCAAAATTTAAAATCTGATCCACTGAAATTCAGATCATTGTTTTTTTCTGGTATTTCCATTTAAAGGAAATTTCTTAAAACCCCCAAATTTAAATCCAGATTAATTTCAGTTCTTTTCCAGTGTAGAAATGTTCAGGAGGATGGCAAAGCAACGAGCTGCAGTTTGGAATTCCTTTAGAGCACAAGGAATGATTATTATCTTTAAAGCAAAGGCAGAGTGTTTTTATTTTAATTCGTGAAGTTGTGTGAGACAAACCCTGGCTGCTTAAATTATTTCGTGCTGTAGCTCTTAATTATCAGAAGCTACACTTTAATGAGAAGTTCCTACAACCTGAGAGGCACTGAATGCTTATAAAATAGCAGGGTGTTAAAAATGAGGCACCTCTTTCCCAGTGCAGGGGTCAGGCTGGGATTCAAGTGCTGCTTGGAAGCCATACACGAAATTAAATGCTAATATTGGGTTTTTTTAGAACATTCTCGATGTCCCAGTGATGTCTGTCACAGGAATTGCTCTCTGATATGTTGTGATCTGGAGCTACTGAGTTCTGCCCCCTTTTTTTTGCACCCTGAGCTTTTCTGTGTCTGTCATTCACCACCCACCTCTCTGGCTGGTGTGTCGTGAGTCGCTGTTGATCTGCTTTGCTTCCCCCAAAAGGATCCTTTATTCTGGTGTTCCCAGAGCTGGCATTTTATCCCTGGAATTAATATCTCCAAATGATACAAACTTTGCTGCTTGGAAAGGCAGAATTTTTCAACAGGAGACTTGGCAGGGGACGTGTTAGAGCTGCTCTTAACAGTTTAATTAATGCCGTGTTATGTATGCACAGTTTTTTGGTGTTTTGTTTTTTTTTTTTTTTTTTTTTTAGCAGATACTATTTGGAAACACTGCTTGATATATAGAATGAAAAAAGTGTGCACACTCCCTGAGTGATGCACGTTGTTGTGGCTGTGAACTCTGTACGTTTGTAATGTGAAATTTGCCAAAGTTAATGTGTTGAAAAGTAACAAGTTACTTAAGTTAGTTAAATGTCTCTTCCTGGAGGAAAAAATTACCATAATGGTTACTTTTACTAAAATGCAATTACTGTCATTGGAACAATCAATCATATTTTCTGGTGGAAGGAACTTTGCCTAGTTTTTGAGTGCATTAAAATGTAGGATTTCTCTGCTCTGTGTTCAGAGGAGCTGCACAGGCAACAAACTTCTGGGGAGAATCAACTGGAAGTTCTGCTCCTATGGTTTATTTCTCATGATATTCCAAAACAAACTTCTTCAAGTGGGTTGTAAAACACCAACCAGAGCATTATAAACTCTGAAAGGCTTTCAAAATATTTGAGAGGGGTTTTGTTGCAGCTGAGCTTGATTAAAGCCCCAAGCAACAAGTTCCCATCTGCATTTCCCACTCAGCTGCCAGGACCTGGGAGGTTCTGCCTGGAAATCTGGGGGACAGACCTTAAAGATCATCCTGTTCCAGGGACACTTTCCCCTAGTCCAGGATAACACTCAAACATATTTTCATGGTATTTTTATAGGGATTTTCTTCCTTGCACAAAATACTTTTGTCCTCAAAGAAGATTTCTACCTAAAGTCTCAGAGATGAGAAATAATAAGATGTCCTGTGAACATCTGAATTATTTTTTCAGGCAGTATCAATCATTACCTTGTAGAAATACAATCTGAACTGTCCACCCCTCACTTGAGGCACAATTAATAATCTCCTGAGGGTTCTGAAGTTTAGCTGACTTGTTCTGAGGCAGTGAACCCCAAAAGGACGTTTATGGTTTCATTTTTTACGTCTGTCTTTATATGGAAACAAAAATAGCGTCTTCATGGCAAAACAACAGCTCCAACCTGCCCCAGAAGTGCTCTCACACTTTGAGATTCACGTTCATATATGACCCTGCTGTGCTAAATACATTATCACAAACACAAACATTCCATAGATCCCCAGTTTTTGTTGGGATTGTGGTAAATTTAACTTGCAGAAAGTGATTACACACACCACTGACAACACTCATATTTAGGCAATCTTCTGTTGAAAATATGACTGTTATTGGAATTTCAGTGATAGTAGCTCGGTGAATTAGTGCTGCAAGTGTATTTTCAATATTTATTTCTGTGCGTGCTTTCCAAGCTCTCTTCACCACAAGAGAGAAATGATCTGTGATTTAAACCACAGGATTTTCTTGTAAGTTCATTAAGGCGTCGCATTTTGTGCATTAAAATATACCTTTTGGTTTTAAATTTTACCTCTTTATATGAAAGAGTGTTCTGGCTGGTGTTCTGCTGGACTTTGGAGAGATCCCTTCTACAAAAATGACCTTTTACTGACAATGCTCTACTTCCCATTTCACTGTTTTGGGTCACATGATAACATGAAAAACCCTAAAATTCCACCAAAGGCCAAATTATTCTGTTCCAAGCCCACTGAGAGACTTTTCACTAGATTAGGACATATTGTACATCCTCTTGTTTAGCAAATTCTTCTTGCTAATGAATATCTCCTTATCACATTTTCTATTAAACATCTTTAGATTAATATATATATTTTTTCTGGAATGATCCCCTATTAATAACCTCACCCGAGTCGTCCTGTTAGGATTACCCTGCATTGTTCCCATCTTGCAATACATCCCTGGAAAGGATAATTACTGCAGTGATATAATCACAGGAGTGATAATATTGTCCTGATGTTAGAAATGGAGGTTAATACAACTGATGTTCTAATTAGAATTCCAAGGCCTGGAATTGGCACGGGGTTGATTTCCTTGGCTCGCGGCCTAATCTTGTTATGTTGTTTTGAACTATGAAGAGAGTGGGTTTAAAGATCTCCAGCAGAGCAAATGGGATGAGGGAGTTCTAAAGAGCTTAAAGAATCACAAAAGTGTAACTCCTCCAGAGCAAACCAGGTAATAAACCTTATTTTCATTGGTTTTAATGCTTAAAAAACTGGGCCTGAGAAAACAATTGCAGTTTTTGGGGGTGTCAAACAGAGCGAGTCCAAGCCTTGTAGGGTTTGTGTTGCTACATGTGCTACTACTCTCTAATTGTGCAGCAATAGGTAGGTGTAAACCACTAATAATATGTGACATTTTTATTTTTTAAAGTGCTTTTAGGCTTGAAATACTTAAAAAAACCCACTTAATTCTGGCAAATATATGTGACATAATGTTATGTAGCCTCTATAGGTCTTTTAGTAAGACTGGTCAGAGCATTAATTTCCAAGAGTTCTAAGGGATTTGTATCAAACTTTGGTTTTGGTTGACTGATGGAACAGAGAATTCAGACATTTTAGTCTTTTGTTTGTTTGTTTTGTCTCTTTGATGAAATTCTGCTGCCCCGATAGACAATAAAATAATATCTATAAAATAAAACAGAGGGAAAGAAATCTTAGCAAAGGCTTTTATGAAATCTAGTCCAGAACTTCTTTGAACACCAGAAATTTTGGTCTTGTGAGTTATCCAATTTCTGCATAACGTGTAAACCATAAATAATATGTTACATTTTTATTTTTTAAAGTGGTTTTAGGCTTGAAATACTAAAAAGTCACTTTATTCTGGCAAATATATGTGACATAATATTATGCAGCCTCTCTAGCTCTTCTTAGTAAGACTGGTCAGAGCATTAATTTCATGAGTTCTAAGGGATTTGTATCAAACTTTGGTTTTGGTTGACTGATGGAACAGGGAATTCAGACATTTTAGTCTTTTATTTGTTTTGTTTCTTTGATAAAATTCTGCTGCCCCTGATATACCACAAAACAGTATCTATAAAATAAAACAGAGATAAAGAAATCTTAACCAAGGGCTTCATGAAATCTAGTCCAGGACTTCTTTGAACACCAGAAATTTTGGTCTTGTGAGTTACCCAATTTCTGCATAACGTGTAAACCATTAATAATATGTGACATTTTTATTTTTAAAAGTGTAATAAGTACTTGAAACACTAAAAAATCACTACATTTTAATATATGTAACATTCATATTATGCAGCCTCTCTAGCTCTTCTAGTAAGACTGATCAGAGCATTAATTTCCATGAGTTCTAAGGAATTTGTATCAAACTTTGATTTTGGTTGACTGATGGCACAGAGAATTCAGACATTTTAGTCCTTTGTTTGTTTTGTTTCTTTGATAAAATTCTGCTGCTCCTTATATACAATAAAATAGTATCTATAACATAAAACAGGGAAAGAAATCTTAGCAAAAACTTTTATGAAATCAAGTTCAGGTCTTTGAATACCAGAAATTTTGAGTTTGTGAGTTACCAATTTCTACCTAATATTCTATTCCATGTTAAGGTGTGTAAAATGTGGAAGTCCATCAAGATTTTAAAACACTATTTTCCACTTATTATAACATCTTTTTTTCTTTTAGGTCACATGTGATTCATTTTGTACACAAACAGACACACACATTACATAGAAATGTACACAAAGCAATCATTTTTAAAAAAATTTCCCATTTTTGCTTTGAAACAACCTTCAAAAGTATCCACATTAATGGCTTCATTTTAATTCCATTCTTGATGAGAATGAAGGCTTTGCTCCAGTTTTACTTTTCTCCACATGAGAAACCAGCTGGAAAGCACAAACTTCCTACAGGCAGAATTTAGTGTGGAAAAAGAATATGAAACGTTTGGATCAGTTCTCTTTGTACCTTGAAGAGTTTGGGTGAGATTTTTTTTTTTATTCAAGTCCTTGACTTTTCATCTTGAAGGATCCTTAAATGGGTTCAATATGTTGATAAATATATTCTTCCTTAATTATTTTAAATTTTCTTATAATTACTCCCCCTTTCAACAATCATTCATTGGGATTCCCTTGGATGTTCTGATGAAATATCCATTTAATGCTGATTCTGTGGCTGAAATTTGACTTGCAACCGAACCAGATCATCTTATAATTTATAATTTTGCCCATTTCCCCGTGCTGTTTCTTTGTCTCTGTTGAAATGATCAACATTTCTTGCTAGGTGGGTTTCCATCCCACTAAATCAATCCCTGTCCTTGAGTGGGGATGTGTCTCTGAGGGAATTCCCTGCGGATTTGGATCAAATCCATCGGAGTGAGGCACCGGTGAAGCAGGAGGACGTGGAAGGAGGGAAACTAGGTCAGCTGAAATGATCCCTGAGACTGCTCAGGAGGGCTTGGGAAAGGAGGATTCTGATTTCACACCTGATCTCTTCCCACTGGGGAACCTGGGAAAAGAAAAATCGCTGGATTTGTGTGGCTGCGCTTCGGGACACGATGGGAATATTCCGGGAGCTGAGGAAAACACACTGAGCTCCTACACCCCTAAACTTTGAAACAGTAGAATAAACCTCTTTGCTTTCTGTTGTTTAGTGAAGATATTAGTTAAGTTTAGTGCAGGTTATTTTCCAAGTGATTAATTTTGGCAATTAGGAGCTGTTTTTTGCTGAAATTCCTGGGTTTTTTTTGCATAAGCAGAGTCCTGCCTTGGTGATGCTCCCATTCTCCAAGGAGCAGACAGCCTGGAGTGTGTGTTCCTGGTGTGTGGGCAGGATGTCCAGACCCTTTCCTCTACCAAAATACACATCTTTTTCCCTGCCTGCCTTTATACCTTTTCCTCCTGTCACTCCTACAGTTTATTTTAAACTTTAATTTATACGGAGCTCCTGCTTTCTCTATCAATATCACATCATTATTCTTACCTGATTCTCTTGATAATTTGTTTGCACTGGAATTCTTGGCAGTGAACTAAGAATTTCATTGTCTACCTACTCTCTTTTCTCCTGGAGAGTATAATAGAGTGGGAGGGAGAAGCCTCATGGTAATATTTTTATATTTGAAATGTAGCCACACTTTATGTGCTCCTACACATCGTGCTACTTATAGCTAATGAAACAAGTCTCATCTTGTGGTCTAGAGCTTTTCTATTTTGGACTATTTTGGGCTAATTCCACTCGTTTCAACTCACTCTCATTAATGCTGCTTCTCTTCTCCGTGGGATGGTTTAGGAAGGGACAATTATCCCTGCCTGGGAAGCACAGCAATAATCCTCACCCTAAAAATGAGGAAGAGAAAGTGGAATTAATGGGATGGTGCCTCAGCTGTGGCCATTTCCCACTGGATTGTCGTGGAGGAGGATGGATCCTTCAGGAACACAAAGTGCTTCCTCTTCTCCACCCAATAATTTCTGGGATGTGGTGACACAGAACTTGGTGTTTTCTTCCTCTTCCACCCGAGGACCTCAAAGTTCCCACAATCTTTCCTTGACAAATCCAGCAGCACAACTGTTCTAGTTCAAAGTCAATAAGTTGAGGAAAAGCAAATCCAGCATCTGCTGAACAATTACTAATTTAATATTATAATGAATTTTTTTATTATGCATCTTTATAAACCAATCATCAAGTAAAAAAAGCATATACAGCAAGTGAATAGAATTTAGTTTAAAAATAGGTTACCATTGGCAGAGCTGATTATTTTTAATCCCTGTTTCTTTTCTCTAAGAGAAAAGATACTTTTACAAGACACACAGTTTATTATGAAACGGAGCTTTTCTAATGGCACATCATCCTTTTGCACATCCATCATCTCCTGCCTGGGAGATTATTTGTTCTGCTGTGAAGATTCTGTTTTGAACTAAGTTTACTACACACTTCTCTCCTTACAGAAACTATTTCCCAGCCTATTTTTAGGTTGCTTGGATTTCAAAGTAAACTGGGAGTGCTTTGATAAGGTTGAAGGGTTGCACCTCACCTGAATTCAAAAGGCACAGCAACAGGGAACCTGCTGGGCTCTTCTCCCTCTCAGCCAAACTCCACGGTCGGCACCTGATGGAAAAGAGAAAAATCACGTGGTTCACCCAGATAGTGAAAAACCAACTCAAAATTCAGGAGCCTAATTACACTTTAGTATGAGCAGCCAGTGGAGCATTCAAAGCCACTCATTACAGACCAAGGAAAATATACAGGGGGAAAAAAAATTCATTTCTTTTATTTGGCTTTGCTATTTCCAGCTCTGCCTTTGGCATAAAACGGGTTAATGGAACTGCAGAGAAAAACTATATTTCACAAAAAAGGAAATGTTCTGAAATATGTACTGCTGGTGTACAGAAATACTCAGTTTGATTCTTATATTCTTTTTTTTGTTGCCACATCTTAATACTTAGAATCTTTTAGCCACGTTAAAACATTTTTAATGGTTTGAGATTTTGTGATTGATTTAAGCTGGTTCATTTGAATCCCATTTCAGAACTGCAAATGATGAAACTTTTTTTAAAAAACCATTTTATGAACAATTTTAATATTTAATATTTAATACACACTATCCTGGAGACTTGTTAAGTCCTTAATATTGTTTTCATAAATATGGAGATTGATTTTTGTGTCTAATTGTAGTTACACTCATCAAACATCTTTCGTGTGATCAGTTGATTGAAACTCGATGGTCTCTGTGAGAATATGTGAAATACATGAAATAATGGCTATTTCTTCCCATAAATATCAAGATAATGCTTGACAAAGGAACCCTGTGTCCTTTCTAGATGAGGGTTAACAAAATAGGTGGCAGTTTGTTCTTTTGAGGGTAAAACCAACCCTTAAATTCCCGAAGCACATCAACATTGATGCCATCCGTGTCTCCGTGTGTTCCTGCTCTTCCTGGTCCCACTCTCACGTTGCTTGATCACATCCCAATCCCAGCAGGACTGGGAATTTTCTGAGATTGATACAGATATTTTTCAGGGGAATATTTCTGGTGGAAGGTTTCCCACTGCAGGTGATGGTGATGAAGGTGCCGTTCCTCCCTAACTTGAGTTTCTCTGTTGTTGATAAGCAATTCTGGGAACAAATTGCATGGGAGATGCAATTTCCTTTTTATTGCCATGGAACTCTCAAATGTCAGTAAACTTAGTACTGATCTCCTTTCTCTTTTTTTTTTTTTCCCTTAGCTTATTTTTCCATAATAAATGCTTGTATTGGTTTCATTATCGTAAATAAATCTTAATTTCCTGTACTGTGTGTAGCCGATCTGGAATAAATCCCTATGAGCATTTTCAAAATTTAGGAATTCAGTTTAGGAATTCAAACTGTTTGTTCAGGGTTTTTGGAGTCTTTCAGGTCTTCCCCTCCCCAGGAAGTTGGAACTGGAGTGAGGTCTCCCCTCAGTCTCTTCTCCAGCTGAACACACCAAGTGCCCTCAGGGTCCTCACACGGCTTCAAATCAAGGCCCTTCCCCACCCTCATTGCCCTCCTTCTGTCTCAGCACCTTCAAATTCCATGAAAAAGGATGATCTTCTCTATTTTGCAGTACAGAAATCCCCAGGATCAGAGAACCTCTCGTGGTGGGCTCACACTGAGCAGGGCAGTGCCAAGCTGAGCTGCCCAGATCCATGTTGGAACAGGTTCCCCAGGGCAGTGGGTGCAGCACCAAGGGTGCCAGAACTCAAGGAGGGTTTGGATGACGCTCTCAGGGACAGGGTGTGACTTTTGGGAATGGTCCTGTTCAGGGCTGAGGGTTGGACTGGATGATCCTTGTGGATCCCTTCCAACTCAGCACGTTCTGCGATCCTTTCGTTCAAATCCTCTCCATCCCTGACAGCAACAAAATCAGAGAATCAGCCAGGTTGGAAAAGCCCTCCCAGCCCATCAAGTCCCCCCTGTGCCTGATCCCTGCCTTGTCCCCCAGCCCAGAGCACTGAGTGACACAGCCAGGCCTTCCTTGGACACCTCCAAACCTCCCTGGGCAGCCCCTTCCCGTGCCTGATCCCCCTTCCCATGGCTGCAGCGGGATTATCCTCCCGCCCTGGGTTGGGTTCCAGGAGCAGCTGTGCCAGGGAAGGCCCTGCCCTGCTCTCTGAGCACAGCAATGCTCTTTGCCACACAAAAATACAGAGTCTCTCTGTATGTTTATTATTTGTTTGGAAATAAAAACTGTGCAAAGGCAGATCCTTTGGGCTTTGCTGTGACTGTCACACAGACCTCGTGTGAAACACCCCCACCAAGCTTTCAGTGTCTCATGTCAGAGTTATCCTGATAACATTAATGTTAATTATTAAATTGAAAAATCAGTTAATAAAAAAAAAAGAGTTCATTTGCTCAGTTTCTGAGCAAAACACATTAATGGGGCAGCACTTTGGATGTTTATAACTTTGGTTATCAAATCAGTCAATGTAGTTTCCAGTTTCCCTGGCTGGCCCTGCTGTTCCCTCCAGAGGTATCGGTATCCCCGGAGTCAGGAGGTGGTAAATCCATTTGTTCTGCTGGTTCCTGGGGCACAGCTGTTCCAGCTTGCTGGTTTTTGCCTGTCTGAGATCTTCTTAGGCCCAGGGGCTGATTTACTGCCCCATATGCTCTCTGTGGTATTTCTGCACCCGCAGTGACAACCTTGCACTGCTCAGAGTTTACCTGTGTTTAGCTGCTGCTTTTCTCTAATTACAACCAATCTCTCTGTGTGATAGAACCTTTTAATAACTTTTTACAATATGAAGTCTTTTTGTAGCTGTTAGACTTTTCCACGAGAGTCCTTTGGACCAGCACATCACATGGTATAGTGCTGTTAGTCACTTGTGATGCTCCTTTTCCCCTGTGTTTATGAAAGAGGCAACTTTTGACCGTGTTTTTCACCGCGATTGTGATCTGCTTTTTAACTGTAACCACGATCTTAAACTGGGACTGGCAAAACTGTGGCTTGTTTAAACCAGCACCGTGATCTTGCAAAGATTAGACAGTAACTCGAGAAGCACATGCAGTGATCAAAATTATGAAGCAACTGCCTCGTGAAGAGAGATTGAATTCTTCGGGATTTTTCCACTCTGCAGTGAGAACACTCAATGCAGAGCTGTGGAGGGAGGGGGCTGTGAATTCATGAATAGTGTGGGAAAGGTGCACAGAACATCATTTTTCATCCTTTCCTCATCCCCCAAGAAGCAGGCAGTGCACAAACGTGAAGTGTTCTTAAATAGCGGGGGAATGAGATGTTGGAATGCGCTGCTGCCGCGGGAGATTGCGGAGGCCAAAAGCATGAATAGGTTTTTAAATCACCATCAGTGGCTATTGAAGGGAAACAAAAACCCCACAAACACACACAAAGCCACTGCTCAGGGCACAGGCTCCTGCTCGGGAAGATCCTGAGGGACTGATTGCAGGAGGTGGAGGTGTTACAGGCCTTGGTGGCATCCAGAGCCAGGAGAATATGTTGATGAACGTTATTCACACCCAATTAGTGATTTTTTGTCAGGAGCAGATTCACTTCGTGGTTTGTCTTTGCTGGCATCACTAGAACCACTAAAAAAATGAATTTTGTTGATATTGGTCCATATTGCAAAAAAATTCCACCCTGGTCTTCAGTTTGGGGGTTTTATCCTTATTTTAAGCTGTTCTTTGCCTGCTTCACAGTATCCAAGGGGAAATGACTCTGGAGTAGCAAACAGAACACAAATATCATGGATGCACTGCAGAATTCATCCCGTTGTTCCCTTCCTTTGCATCACCCTGGGAGGGAGTGTCAGAACAAGGGCTCACACCTCCAATTTTCATGTTTCCCTTTGGATGGCACTTCCCTGCCCGTGACTCCAAGCCAGGAGAAACCCCCTTGATGGAATTTGCCAACAGGTCGGGCGGCGAAATCCACACTTAACATCGGACCCCCCCCCACCGCCGCTGCCAAAAATAACAGGGAGAACAGGTGGAAGTGGATCTGGGATGCGAAGCCAGAGGCTCCACAGCCATCCTTTGTTTCCTCAGCAAGTGGGAGTGTTCTCCTGCACGGAGCCAATTCCAGGCCTGGAATGCTGGGGAAACTATGAATGACTTGTACAGAGCTTTTCAGCCCAAGGTTTTCTCCCGTTGTGCAAACTCTGACTCACTCTGGTCGCTGGAGTTCAGTTTGGCAGCGAGAGCATCACTTGTATAACAGTTCAAACAGAGGGTTGGCTGTGGAAATTACTGGGATTCTTATTCCATACATCTTTTAAATGCTGGAATCTGCCATTGCTTAGTCAGGGAGAGTTTAGTAACCCACAACCTCTCTAGAGCCCCCTGTTATTAATAATTATATAAAGTTTTTCAGTGTTTGATTGGAATTCAGTGGAAAATTCGGTATTTTTCTGTTGGTTTATTTGCCTCTGTTGAGATTGCATCCTTCAGGATAGTGATGGATCAATGGAAACATTTTCATAGTGGTTTTATCTTTGCTGATTTGTTCTTTGTGCCCGAGCCTTGTAGGTGAGAAGTGGTGGCTGAACTCGAGTTGATTTACAGAATCCATCACACATGTTTCATGAGGCTTCTCAATTTTTTGTGATATTAAAAAACGATCAAGGCCTTGTGCCTCGAGAAATCCTA
Organism: Neopelma chrysocephalum; assembly: GCF_003984885.1. NCBI lineage: Eukaryota > Metazoa > Chordata > Aves > Passeriformes > Pipridae > Neopelma > Neopelma chrysocephalum. Next base: position 2,269,484 of record NW_020897767.1, read on the forward strand.
TAAATCAGGTTTAAAATCCTGCTTTTGGGCTGAGTTTCTGATATATCTTTAGGCTTTTGCCGCCAATCCGAATTAAACGAATAACCTGCTTTCTCATGCAGAATTGCATCAAATAATGAGCCATAAAAATTCCCCTTCTTTGCTTCTAGGCAAGAAATTAAGTTTTATTGTTCTAAAATTGTGAAGGAAATAGAATAGTGGCCCACTGTCTTTCTCATGAGGTCTGGAAATAGGATGGTTTGTTGGTCCACGGAGAAGAGATTCCAAGAGCTGCTTCAGGAATGTTGCTATAAACAGAACTGAAGTAGGTTTTGCTGTTTCCTGTTAAGTGTTTTTTAGCTGCTGTGTGTAATTAATTAATACAAGTTCCACTGATACAGTTTGGAATTATTATGTCAGTTGATGTAACAAAAAGTCTCTTCTGGGCAGACTCTCTCCAGCTTTTTTTAATGAGGAATTTAAAATCAGTCACTAAAAGCAATAATTACTAGATAGAGGTTGCAAATAGTTAAATAAGAAAATATCTTTGAATTGTTGAGAGTTAAAATATTATGAATTATTATTTAATAATATAAGTACTTTGAATTACTAGATAAGGGTTGAAAATAGAATAGGAAGTCACGAGATTTCCTGTGTAAGAAAATTGAAGTCCACGGCATCATTCTTGTGTTTCCAAAGCAATTTCTTTCAAAGTGCATTTTTTCCAAAGGTGACAAGTGACAGGACAAGAGGAAACGGCCTCAAGTTGTGGCAGGGAAGGTTTAGATTGGATATTAGGAATAATTTCTCCATGGAAAGGGTTGTAAAGCATTGGAAGGGGCTGCCCAGGGCAGTGGTGGAGTCACCATCCCTGGAGGTGGCACTTGGGGACGTGGACTGTGGTGACCATGGTGGTTGTGCTGGTTGATGGTTGGACTTGATGACCCTAAAGGTCTTTTCCAACCTTGATGATTCCAGGATTCTACATCAGAGTCCTCCTGAGTCGGTGTTAGGGTGGGATTCACCTGGACAGAGTGAGGGAGATGCAGTAATGAAGGTGTGAGTTCCCTTTCCTGGCTCCAATCCAGCTTAAACACATTCCCAGCAGAGGTGCCAATTAAACAGTTCCCAGTTCTTGCAATAAAATGTAGCTGCAGAATCCACCACCGTGGTGCAAAACTCGGTCTGGTGATATATTTAAGTGCAACGTGTGTGAGTGTGTGGGGGAAACTGCAAACACAGCTGCTTTTTGACAGTTTTTACACTCTTCCAGTGGTTCCATTCAGTGATTCCCAGGTCAGGCTGTTGGGAGGTGAGCATGAAAACCCTCTGAAATAAGGCTTCTGGCTGAGTGCTGGTATCTCTTCCCATGACACTGGGCCACTTCTGCAGCCCAGGATCTCCCTGCAGACAGCAAACCAACCCCCCCCTGCATAGCTGCAGCCAAAATAGCCCCAATATTCTCTTTACTGCTACTACAGTGGCTCTTAAAATGAAGGGTGAGGTCATGGAAGCGTTTTGGGGTTTGGTTCAGTTTCCTATTTCTTGGAGGCTCCTTTTTAAGCCCCGCTGTCCTCCCGGGGTGCCCTCCTGGTGCTGAGTGTGCCCAGGATGGGCTGTTTGTGCTCCTCGGGGGCACCGGGACAGCCCCAGACAGCACTTTGAGCTTTATGGGGGATCAGAAGGGGTTTGCTCACATTCCTGGGGACAAACAAGTGGCAGAAAGTGCTTCTTAATTAACCATGAACTGAAGAACTGATGCCAGAACACTTTGTTTTCCTTCTAGTTCCATAGAGAAATCCTGGGGGTCACTTCTTCTATTTTGCACCAGCTCAGGATCTAAAAGGTTGAGCCTCAAGTAGGAGCAGATTGGCAGGTCCCAAAAAAGTCCTAATGGAATAAATTTATTTACACTAGTTGATAGTAAACACCACCCTCAGTAGCATGTTAATAACCTGATATTATGCTTTTATTTGCTACTACAAACCAACCTGTACATTCAAGATTTCTAATCCCATATCCTCATAACATATAGAGTGTCACATCCTTGCATATCAGGAATTTTGGGGCACATAAGGTACATTTTGCTGTGTTCACTGGCCTGAGGGCTCCAGCTGAGTTTTCATGCCCTTGAGTTGCAAATGCCTGCGTGTCATGAGATCTTTTATTAAAAAAAAATATATATCACACTGTTCCTATGCCAAATATTCCTTTGGGAAGCTATTCTTGCTCCCACCCCCAATAGTAACAAGAAAATCCTGCACTGGGAGTTATTTTTAAGTGGCTGGAAATAGCACCCACATTATTTCGAGCCACTGGCATATAAAATGTTTGTAAGAAAAGAACAACCACTTGTTTTGTTGTTTTCTCACTTCTGTTTGTTCTGAAAGTTTCGAAAAGTTGCGAACCAAAATTGCCGCTCGAGACGTTTCGTAAGCGCCAGACGTGGCAAAAAAATGATGTTTGTTTATGGAAATGAGAATTGCAATTATTCTTCCCCTTCTATATTGTGATTAAACATAAAACAAAGCTCTGCATCCTTGATTCCCACACGTTGTGATCTGTCTGTTTGAACAGCTCCCAAAAACCTGTGGAATCAACCCCACGGAATCGTTTTTTTCCCTTTGTTAACAGAAAGGAATGAGGAGGAGAAAACTCAACAAAAGCAATGAAAACATTCACATTATTTTGGGTTCCTCTATTAAATTTTACAGGTGTATAAAAAATATCATTTAATATATATATAAAAAATATATATTTCATCAAAAAAGGGGTTTTTTTCCCCCTGATTTACCATTGCAGTGGTTGTGCAGGAGTTAAGTGTGGTGCTTGCAGGAGTTTATTTCATTCCAGCAGCACAATTTACTTATTCTCTGTTCAGACACCTTAGCTGGATATAAATAATTAACAAAAGTCAGTATTTCCTAGTATTTTATTTAGGCAGAGCTCGAATTTAACTAAATCCTCAGTATATTTCCACTGTTACAGGCAGCTTATGACTTCAAAGACAACAGAATTTGTACCATATGTGTCAGGAGTAGCTTGAGAACTTGTAAAATAACATCTTAAATGCAGTCACACTGTGTACTTCACTTTTAAAGATTATATTCTTCAAAAGAGAAGTTTTTGCTAGATGCTGTTATGCTCCTCATTTCGAGTGTAGATGTTCCTAAAAGCATTAAAAATAAATGGTCAAAACCGCCTTTAGTAATGTTTTCTCGCGCATTTTAATTCATTTTATAATACTTTTTGTCTGTAATTAGCTTCTGTAGCCAGAATTAATTACCCCTGTAAAAACCAGCACAGGAGTTTTTGGAATTGTGCTATATTTTAAATATAAGGAAGCATGTTAGGCCGTGCATCCCAAAGAACTCCTGCAACAACAGACTGTTTATTTGATGGATAACCTTTTTTTTTGTGGTTTTTTTTTTTCCTTCCCAAACTGTGTCTAATCAAACCCTTCCAAAGCAATGCCACACATCCCATGCATGTCCCATAATTCTCCCTGGAGACAGTGCACAGCTGCTCAGTTCAGTATTAGCTGCTTCTTAGGGCTTGGGTGTTTTCTTTCAATAAAAATCCCAGATGGCCGAGTGTCTTTCACACCAGCAGCGGGAACACGAGCCCGGTTCAGGTGCAGAGGTGATGTAAGTCCATATAATTCTGCTTTAAGGATAAAAATCCCACATTGAGCCCAAGGACTGGGTGTTTTTCTCCAGTCCCTGGAGCGTCCAGACTTGATCCAGTGACAGGAGTGACACGGAACACAAACTGTTGTGTGGTAGAAAGGACACAGACATCCTGCACCTACAGGTTGAACTCCCTGTGATTTCTCTGTGTTTGTCACTGTAATTATTCCAGCTCTGGTTCTGAGTTGTGGGAAGTGCCTGAGACTTCTCCAAACCTCCCACTTTTCCCAAGTTTTCCTCTGCAAATGCTGGTTTCCTGCTCATGCCGACACGTCCTCTTTGGGTGGGAGGGGGACACTTGTCAGTCACTTGCCTGGAGGTGCTGGTTTATGAGGGGGTTTGTTGCTCATTTTGGGGTGAAAACCACTGATTCCAAACATCATCTTAGCTATCCCAGACTCTGGATTTGTTTTTCTGTTGATTAAAGAACAATTAGAGCACATCTGTTCTGAGGAGCTGATGGTGAGGGCTGGATCCCACCCGAGTTACCTCCCGTGCTGCAGCTGGGGCAGCTTGGACTCGATGGTCTTGGAGGGCTTTTCCAACCTCAGTGATCCTGGGATTCTCTGTTGTCCCACTAAAAGGCTGAGACCCTACAGAACTCTGCTGCAGGACTAACAAGCATTTGAGAGCAGTTTCTGTGTGTTGCTGTCCAACACCAGCTCCACTCCACCCAAATGAAGCAGGAGGATGAGGAACATGGAACAGGGACAGACACAAGCACACAGCCCCTACTATGGGATTATGATGAATTTTAGAATGAGTGCTGGTGGACACCAACTTTCTCTGTCCCTGGGCAGTCTCTCCCTATTGAACTTTAAATTTATTGCAGCAGAACTGGTGAACTTTCAAGCCCCAGAGCTTTGCTGAGAACACTGAACTCAGTTGTCAGGATGGGGCTGTACCTGCTGTGTGTTTCCCAGGCTGTTTTCCAGGCTGTTTTCTGGGCTGTTTGAAGTCCCACATGTGCTGAAGCTTCCAGGAGCTCTTTCCTGTAGCCTTCTCAGTTCAAAATACCCCCCTGTCAACAAATTTAACAAGTCTAACTTAAAGCCAGTTTTTGGTTGTATCTTAAATCTCTCCCTTCCTACTTCTAACTCAACTCATTGCCCATAAAACCAATGACAAATTCAGCAATTTCAGCACTAATATTTCTACCATTTAAAAATGTGTAGGCAGCTCTCATTCCCCCCCAATGTTTCATAGCTCTCTTAAACTCTGGTGTCTATATCCAAGGCTTTTTTTCCAAGGTTCTCATGATTTTTCATTTGTCCCCGTTCACTTAAATTTTTTATTATTCTTCCACGAATTTCCTGTCATTAATTTAAATCTTCCTGGTAATGAAAGCCCTCAGTTGGAGTCTCAGCACATGCAAGTGTGTAGCACTTCAGCTTTTATTTTTCCTGCCAAGCTCAGTTGCTCACTCCTAGAGCTGCCATTCACCATTACCTTGCTGAATAGTTTTTATTTATTCCACTTTTCTGGTCCAGAAGCATCTCAGATTGTTCTCTCTGCTCTTGACTTTTTGCAGATTTTCTGAGCTGAAGGGTTTTTTTCATCCTGTCCTGTCAGTTTGATTCTCTGATTCCTTTCTACAACACTTTTATCATTCTTCCTTAAAACTGCAATATCTTCTGAGGGATATTTTTCTTAATGCTCATTTTCACATTGGTTACTTTTTATTCCAGGACACACAATATAGGAGGTAAAAATCCAGCCTACTGCAAGTCTTTGTGGAACAGTCTGGATGAAACAGTTCATTACATTTGCCTTTAATGCCTGTGATTTGCATTCTGTTTATTAGCACCCTGTATTTATTTTCAGTCTCTGTGTGTGTGTACCTGTGGACTTTATAAGGACGTACAGAAATGAACTTGGTATTGGATTGATTTCCAGGAAATACCAGTGGAAAATATGGATTCTTGGCACAGCTGTTGATTTGAATATAGATTGGATATTGGGAAGGAATTCCTGGCTGTGAGGGTGGGGAGGCCCTGGGACAGGTTGCCCAGAGAAGCTGTGGCTGCCTCTGGATCCCTGGAAGTGTCCAAGGCCAGGTTGGAGCCACCTGGGCTGGTGGAAGGTGTCCCTGCCCATGGCAGGGGGTGGGACTGGATGGGATTTAAGGTCCCTTCCTGCCCAAACCATCCTGGGATTCCATGATAACAAGCAAAGATGGTATTGAGGATCTTTCCAAATCTGCTCAGTGCCCTGAGATAAATATCCTCAGGATCAGGAACAGGCAATTCCCATTTATCCTTTATTATTTTATTCAGTAATTGGGCACTGAACAGACTCTCCAGGGCAGTGGGCACAGCCCCAAGGCTGCCAGAGCTCCAGGAGGGTTTGGATCCTCTGGGGCATGGAGTGTGACTCTTGATGATGGGCCTGTGCAGGGCCAGGAGTTGGACTGGATGATCCTGGTGGGTCCCTTTCCACTCAGCAGATTCTGGGATCCTGTGGTCACACTCCTTCCTGCTCTTTACAGGTGAATAGGAGTCACCTGCTTATGTCCTTTAGGTGCTTGGTTACCTAAATTCTTCTTGTTGAGGGCAATTTTGGCTGTGCATTTCTGACATGTTGTGGGCATGTTAGTCCATAACATCTGGCATTCCTGTGTTCTGGTCCCGGCCAATCCAAAGGGGAAAGGGAATGGAGCTGTTTGGATGAACACATGAGGATGCTTCTCACAGTTTTATTTCCAAAGGTGTCTCAGGACTCACACCTCTGGCTGCAGCTGCCAGACCAAACAAAGTTCTGCTGCTTCTCTTGGTCCTGTTTCTGCTCAGATTTTTGGGGCAAACTTCAGTGATCTGAGAGGACTTAGAGGGAATAACAAGCACGGCTTGGGAGGGAACTGATGGGGCACACAGGAACTGGTGCATTAGAGAGAGGGTGGCAGCACAGAACCACAGAATTACAGGATGATTTGGGTTGGGAAAGCCCTCCCAGACCATCAAATCCCCTCTGTGCCCGATGCCCACCCTGTCCCCCAGCCCAGAGCACTGAGTGCCACGGCCAGGCCTCCCTTGGACACCTCCAAGGATGGTGAGATCTTATAACTTAAAAAAACCCACCCAGCTCCAAACCCAGACATTAATTGTTTCCCTCTCTGAAGCAGGTATTGATAATATTACCCAAGGGAGGTAGAAACCAAAGTTGAAAATTCATTTTGCAGCTCAAAAAGGAATTGTTCCATCAGCTTTGTGTATTGGGGTATTTAGATTTTGAGTCTTCAACATGTAGAATCACATGAAATTTATTCCATCACCTCTTTTGTTTGGCTTGCTTTGGCAGTGCTTTTATGTCCCTCTGTAAATTTTAATTGGAATTTAGAAATTAGTAGTTCTGGGCCTCCTTTAAACCCCCAAATCAATTTTGAAACAAATCTTTATTTTGGGCAAAGCAATGAGTTGCTTCTGGTCTTTGAGAGATTTTGTGCTGTAAAAGATGTTGTTTTGTGAGCGGGATAATTTCATCTAAGCTCATACTAAAGGACCTCAGTTTGTCCATGTGATGCTGGTCTGTTCTTCATATTTTAATTTGAACTAAGCTTTAATTTTGATAAGCTCCTTACACTCCTCTGCATCTGATAGTTCTTCCAGGAAGATATTTCCTATTGGAGGATTTTTAGGATAGAGCTTTCTTTTCCCCCCTCCCTGAACTCCATAAATCCCTAACTGGGATAATTTATGACCCAAACAGTTGGGCAGGTTCAGGCTGGGTGGGGCTTGGGTTAGATCCTTGAGAAAGAGGAGTTTCCATAAACCCAGCTCAGCTCAACCTCTGGGTAAGAGCCAGTTCTGTAGAGCTGCTCTTAAATCTGGAGCTTTGTGCCTAAACCTGCCAGACCTCGTGAAAACTGTAAATTCCCTTCCCTTCCTTTCTGCTGTTGCACATTCTCTGCAAAAATTCTGCAAGCAGAAAACAAGTGCAGTCACCTAAACTTCCAGTCAGCTCAGGGATTTATCCTGCAGAGTCATTTTCCCTGGAAACAAGACATTTGGAAATGTCCTTTTTGGTCAAGTTTTGACCAAGTCCACTGAGCTTTTCTCTAACACAATGTGAATTTTGGAAATTGCTGATAGAGCCAGTTCTTATGAATCACCCCAGACAACCTATTTCAGTGCTTAAATAGGAATTTTGGGCTCCATCCTTCTGGATACTGTTGGAATTCTTAGGGATCTGTTGTCCTTGGGTACTGTGAACGGGGGGCAATACACCGAGTGTGACTGTCACCAAATTTTGCTGCAAGGGGCCCCAAATCTTTGTTATCTTCAAGAAGAAAGGCAAGATCATTAAAAAGAATTCCCCAGTGCCTGCTCCTTCTTAATTACTTGTAAATTCATTATTTTAGACTCTGCTCACAGTCTATCCTGCCAGGACAGTAGCCTACAGGTCCTGAATATAATTTTATTAATGTCTTTGAAGCTGTCTATTACCTATTTAAAAATACTTCAAAATGTAATTATTTTAATTATTTTTAATCCTGCAGGATGCCTTGCTAATTATTCCCGATATTATAAATTTATTTTATTGCATGGGGTGGGTTTTTGTCTGACTAGTTTCGGGGTTTTAATTAAAAGTACTAATGGATTTATTATTAATAGCTTTGGGCTCCATTAACTGGAATGCTAATCACCTTTCCTGCCCAGTATTTTCTGTTGGCAATCAGAAAAATCATTCAGTCCCCCTCAAGTATCTGTTGGAATGGGATGATTTGGGAGCAGTGGAGCGGGATGGGGCACTGGGACATCGAGGCATTGAATTCTCTGTGCACACCACAAACCCTTCACATCTTGCAGTGTTGTTTATTAAATCCACATGTTAGTCAACTTATTAAATATATCTGTTACAACTGTGGTCTGAGCTATCAAAGATTCCGTGGTTTAAAGCCTTGCAGATCTTTCAGACCTCACGTTGCTGTGCTGCTTCCAAAAAAATAGACTGAAACGACGGCTTAATTAAGCACTTTATTATGATTATTCTGAGGTTTGGAACCAAGTGGGGGAAAAAGCTTGAAGCAGTGGCAAGGTGGGGGTCTGGGAATGAGGTGTGAGGGGTAGAAGGTTTCCTTAGGAAAGGCTGGAAGCCCCTGTGCTGCCTGGTTGGATGGAATTCGGGGGGACAGAGTGAGGAAAACAAGAGTCACTGCACTATTATTCATGCAGAAGATGTGAATTGTTTGGCGGCCTGCAGCCATCTGGTTATAGTCAAAATGTCCATCCTGAGGCCTTCAGGGTGTACAATGACCAGAGGTCCTGCAGTTCTTTCCATTCTTTCACCTCTGATGTACATTCCCGGGAAGGAAACGCTCCGACAGAAATGCCGGGAATTCCGACATTTCACAACGACGGTGATTAAAATAAAAAAACCAAACCCAAACATGCAAAACAAACAAAAAAAATTGCTTTATTAAGATCTGTTTTGTGATAATGTTCATGGAATCGTGGAATCCCAGGATATGCTGAGCTGGAAGGGACCCTCAAGGATCACGGAGTCCAACCCTTGGCCCTGCACAGGCCCATCCCCAAGAGTGAGATTTAGAGGAGCCCGGAGGGATTTAAATCATGGAATCATCGGGAATGTTAACAGGGAAAAGAGGCATAAGCACTCTCCTTGCCTTTGGAAAATTAGAGGAGGGATTGTGGGCTGCCTGGTCTCGATATGTGGATGGGACAGTTTGGGTTGGCCTGGCTCTTACCTTCCCTGTTGAACTGCAGTTGTGGTGTTTTTTTATCATTTTATACCTGAGATGAAGCCAGAACATGAATCACCTGAATTCAGGAGGAAAAAAACCCCAAACAAACAGCCAGTCCTCCATGAGGGGAGCTCTTTGCGAGCAGAATAATTCAGTGGTCAAATTCTCTTTATTGCCTATTGCTCTAATGCTGAAAGCCAATTGAACAGAAAGTTTGCCTCTGTAAACCAATTTACTGATTAAAAATGGCACCCTCTGCCCATCCCCTCCATCAGGGCCTATTTAACTCCTCTCTTGGCCTCTCCAGACAAATGCAAAGTGACATCTCAGAGCAGGAGCAGCTATTACTGGCACTCAGGGCTTAATGCACTGACCTGGAGTTCCCTCCCTGGCCTTGGCACAGCCAGGATTAGGAGTTTGGAGCGTCTCCCTGGCCGTGTTTATTCCCCCAGAGGTATCTCTGTTGTATCTCCACACACCTCACAGGCTGGGAAGTTAAAATTAAGCCTTTTGCCAAGGTTTAATCTTAATTTAAGATTAAGGTTTAATCAAGGTTTAAGGTGTGTGTCTTGCTGCAAATCACACCTGTGTGGCTGAATATAAGACAGGGTCGTGTCTTTGGGGGGAGATATTTTAGGGAGAGAGAGAGAAAGGTGAGACCCAACATGGGGAATTAAGTTTATGTCTTTTGAAACAACTCACTGCTGGGTTTCAAAGGGATAATTAGAAATTAAGGTGGTGTTCACACGGCTTGGATACTTCTGAAACTCTGAACTCGAGCGCTGCTGCACCACAGACTGTTCTGATTGCACCAACCTCCCCTCTGAGGCTCTTTCCAGTAATCAGGAAAGCAAATTTCTTTACAAGCCAGTGGGAGAAGTGAATTTATAGTTATTCCCTGCCAACTGCTTAAAAAGCTGCCAGCTAATCTGTTTCCCTGCTTTTTGTGTCAAAGTTGAAATCCATCTCAGGCTCGAGCTGAATTCTTTGTGTAAAAGCCTGGTGATTGCTGCTGTTTTCCTGCTGGAAAAAAAACCAACAACAACAAAACCAAAAACAAACCCTCGACAGAAAACTTCTGAGGCCATTTTTTTTTTATAATCACACGATTTCCTTGAGGCTTTTGGTCCCTCTTTTTCTCTTCTTGCACGACTTTGCCTCTATTCCTGCAGGTTCTGCCTCATCTTCTTGGATTTTCTTCTGTCCTCACACTCTTATCATCCCTTTTTCTCACAAATCATTGCTTTCTGATACTGATCCTCCTGACATTTTTAATATTTGCCCCATCCCTGGAAGTATTCCAGACTGTATTGGAGCAACCTGGGATAGTGGAAGGTGTTCCTGCCCCATGGCAGGGGGTGGAACCAGATGATCTTTAGGGTCCCTTCCCACCCAAACCATTCCAGGATTCTGTGATCCTGCTGTTTTGTGTGTCAAACAGTTTTCCTTTATTCTTGTTGCTCTTTAAGACAGAAAAGGTGCATTTGGGACAAATTCTGGAAACCAGTGGTGCTTGACAGATTCAGGAAATGCCTATTTTTCCCTTCCCAGTTTGTCACACACTTCCTTTTTAATTTCAGAAAAGCCTCTCAGTGTTTCAGTATCTTACAGAGAGAAATATAAAGGTATTTTCCATGGTACCTCTTGTAATATTTAGGAATAATTATGGAAAATATGTAAATGTAAGGAAGGCAAGGATGGGTAAAAACCGTGGCTTCATCCTCAATCCAGTTTACAGCACTGGTCAGGAACATTACAGGCAAGTGGAAATAAATAATAGCACAGCACAATATTCCTTCAGCCTCCATAAATCCCTCTGTGTTTTCCCGGTGTGTTCTACACCTCTGAACACCATCCCAGTGGAAGGGCAGCTTGTCCAGTTCCAGCCCTTGCAGCTGATTGTTCCCCAGAGTTGCACAGGTTTGTCCTCCTGGGCATCATTTGCAACAGAATCCTTTTGCAAGGTTAATTTGCAGAATCTTTATTATTCCCCAATATCCTCCTCCCAAAAAACGTGTCTTTAAGAACCCAAAATGAAAGCATCCCAGTCAAACTGATGTTTCTGCTCAAACTTTTCCCTCTATTAAGTTTTTAAACAAAGAGCACGTGGTAAAATCATTAACAGGGTCACAACCACTGATTTGGTGTTTGCATTAGAAATTTGAAATATAATTAGACAGATTGAAGGTGTAATGCAGGTGTGCTTTCTCTTTGGGACTGAATACACCAGGAACATTCCTGATTTTTGATCACACACTTACAGACACACTGTGCTTGCACGAGCCACTGTGTGGAGGTGACATCATTTGGAGTAACTTTTGTGACACTATTTTCATCCTGAGCTGCAGGAGGTGGTTTTGTGTGTGGTTTTGGTTTGTTCCACGTCTTAAACACAGAAGAGCAGCCTGGTCCTGAGTCACACAAAATCCTCTGGGGAGAACTCACAAAGAACTGCTCCATTATTTCAGGCTTATATTGACACCCCTGATTTCTTCAAACCGAGTGTCAGTGCTGGAATAAACCTGCACGTGGTTTCACCAGTTACACACAACAGGAAATATTAGAACTGATGCTGTATGAAAAATGGGGTTCCCTCACCTGATAAACTGGGCCTGATCTGACTCATTCCAGTCCCAAAACTCTGTGTTAACACTTTGATTGTTGGTCGCACCTCAGTGCGTGGGAGGAGCCGCTGTGAAAACAATAATGTTTAGGAACAGTGGTGCTCAATATTTAGGAAATCCACTCCTACCCACAGACACATCCTGACCCAAACCCTCTTCTGTCAAACCTGTTGTTTTCGAGGTCATGGTTAGAAGGTTTTCCCTTCAGCCTTGGCTGAGGACTGTTGTGCAACTTCCTCCTTCTGCCAGTAAAGGAATTTAACCTTTCCCAACCCTTTCTGGGCAGAGGGTTTGCACATCCCATCACATACCTGTCACTGGGAAAGCACATTTATTCCTCTGCTGACAATTTTTCATAGCACTCAAGTTCTGAGTGGTAGCAGAAGGTTCCAAGGCAGCTTTTGTTAAAAGCCTCAATCATTCTGGTGTTATTAAGGATAATAACCTCTGCAGTGTTGGAACAGTGCTACTGCCTCACAGATTTAAGGTGTGTTTTGCTGCTTCATTTCTGATTTTATTTTCACTTGTTTAGATTTTAAAGTGTGAAAGTGGGGATTAAAGCTGGAGTGACCCAATTATGGTTATGGCAGCTGTTAATCACCTGTCATTTAAAGGAAGGCTTTTAGGAGCTTGGAAAATGAATAATATATTTTCATTGACAATTCACTGCAATCTTCAGTGGTCTTCATAAAAATCAATTCAAAATCAAGGTGGCAATTTTTAAAAAATGTTTGAGTGGTTCATTTTCTGCCTGGACCTGTTCATTGTGGGTGCAATATTCCCCATCAATTGTTAAGGAATATGTGGAATCATATCCATGTTTATCTTGACCATGTGTCCACGTGACGAAGTTCTCCTTCAACATTTTAATTTAACTGCAGAGGTGACCTCTGGAATGTGAGTGGATGCTGTATGTGGGTACAAATGGAATGAATAAATGTTCCTGTCCCTCTCCTTTCGGGGTTGGCTTTGCAGGGACAGATTATGGTGATTTAAATGTCACCAGAGTTATTTTACTTCTGATCGTTTCAGTAAAAGCATCCAGTTAATGTGCTTATCCAGCACGGTTGGATATTCCATTCATCTGCAGGGACATTCCAGAGGAATAAGGCTGCAGGTTTTAAATTGGGGATGGTTTCACCCTCCAAGCAGCAGGTTGGATTCCCCAGACTAACATGCAGACTCTCTGGAACCACAGGTCCTGGGCCTGGCAGCCAGCCCTGCTCTGGGGCACACGTGACACTCCCCTGGTCCCCAGGGTGCTACTCTGCTCAGATCTCACACTCAGGGGGGCTGAACAAACAACATCATCCCCTGCCAGGGGATGGACATGGACACCTACTTCCCAAAGCCTGGAATTGCCCCTGCTCCTCTAAACAGCGAGAGGGAGGAGAAGAGAAACACCAGGCTTTAAAACTGTGGGGAACGTGCATTTTGGGACGTGCTGAACTTCCCTCCCCTCACACAAAATGTGATAAATATTGAGAGAGAGTGAAGGTTTTGCTCCAGAACTGAATGTCTTTGGGTTTGGAGGAAGAATGTGGAAGTTCAGGTGTTACCTGAACTCAGCCCTACTCATCAAGGCAGCAGTTGAGCTGCACTGGGTTGTTTGGTGAGGTCTTCCTTAATTATACAGCTCAGATGGAGGTCAAACAAAGGCAAGGCTCTGGGAAAAACTTGGTTTAGGACTTAAAGGGGGCTTATAAAAAGGTGGGAGAGCAAATTTTTTGGGGGGCAGACAGTGATGGGACAAGGGGGATGATTTTCAACTAAAAAGAGGGCAGGGTTAGATGGGATATTGGGAAGGAATTGCTGGCTGGGAGGGTGGGAAGGCCCTGGCCCCGGTTGCCCAGAGAAGCTGTGGCTGCCCCTGGATCCCTGGAAGTGTCCAAGGCCAGGTTGGACGGGATTTGGAGCAACCTGGGCTCGTGGAAGATGTGCCTACCCAGTTCCAAGATAATCTTTAATGTTTCTTCCCACCCAAGCCATTCTGGGATTCTTTAAAAAAACCCCTCTGCCCCAATTGAAAAACTGCCTGGAAATGATCCCAAAATGGGAGTAAAGCCTGAAAACTCTGCCAACACTTTGGCATGTGACCCTTTCTTGAGTAATTTCTTGACAGAGAAATTAAGTCTCATCTTTGATGAATAGAGTGAGATTCCCAGACTGCCCAAGTGACATTTCATAAACAGCTCAGGTATTGATTTTCACCTCCTTTGCCTCAGACCTGTGAAAGAAAATAGGAAGAACAGTGGAGAAGTGTAGGGACAACACCATCCTACATATTGCAGGGAAAAGGGGCAGCGTTTCCTGGATAGCAGGGTGGGAATGCTCCTGGATCACTGAATGGCTCCATTCATTCCTGAGCTGATTGACATCCAGGAAGGATTTCAGTGCATTTATCAGTTCTGTGCCTGAGAGCTGAACAGACAGATCCCACATCACTATTGTCAGGCACCAGATATGTTGGTTTTGAGGAGTATTTTGACAGACTAAGCCAAGACAATATTTTAGCCCTGCCCCATCCCTGGTACTGTCACTGCTAAAACCCTGTTCAAGTAGGATCTGGAGCACTTCATGTCATAACAAATAAACCCACGGCATCATTCATTTAAAAATATAGAAGACTGAAGTAAAGATGTCTTCAAGATGGGGGACAGTTAGTTTTAATTTAATATTGGATAAAAATGAGGGAAAAAAAAGTCCTGAAAGTCAAATATTGCTTAAGATTTCCATAAAGGGGATAAAAGCTATTTATTTATTTATTTAATTGCAATAGTTTGTTTGTTTGTTTATTTATTTATTTTGAGGGTTTTTTTATTTGTCACAGAGCAGGTCCCTGATACTGAATAGCACAGTTTTTTAATGTATATTCTGAAGATAATTCAAGCCTGAGGAAACATTGATGAGTCTGAGACCATGGACTGAGTAATGAGACAAGGAACTTTATCCTCCAAATTAGTCTTAAGAAGCTGTTCCAAGGGGTGTGGCTCTTCTCCAAGGTGTTTGGGAAAGTCCTACAGGTTTGCTCCATGGAGCAATTTCTTTCTCATTAGGTTTTTGGTGGAATATTGGTAGGAAAATGGTAGGAATGGTGTGGGAGGGACTCAGCAGCATGGCCAGAGCTGGGATGGTGCAAGGAGACAGACCAACACCAAGTAGTGATTTCTAGTTAGACAATGGAGTAATAACGAGCCTGGAATAAAAAGAATAATCTCATTATTGTGAGAGGTGTTTGGCAGAGCAGTGTCAATCACTCCCAGACTTTGTGCTATAGAATAATGGTAAAAATGTAGCTGTGATATCCAACTGTGCAGAGCTGGGTGATCCTCACACGTGATGTGTCTTCTTACATTCTGAGAAGTTTATTTTATTCCTAGAGATATATTTATGAGAGAGTTTCATGCTTGGGGAAGAAAAAAAAGTTGGTTTTTTAGAAGAAGCGATTTTCCCTTTTGACTAATACGGTGATAATTCAGGCTTTTAGATTATTGCTCCTGCTCTTCACTAAAATGGAAATTAAACAAACTTCAGCCTAACTAGAATCGGTTGCCACAAAAGTAAAAACCTGAGGAGAGGGAAAAGCTATTAAGAGATTTAAACACACAACGAACAAGACCTTTTAGAGCAGATTAAAGTGTGTGACAAGCATTAGTATTTCAAGGTGCTGCTGGATCTAATCCTGGATTGATGTGCCTCAGAATGAGATGAGGCACATTAAAAGCTCAAATCATTCAAGCTGGTGTGAGACTGAATAGGAGCAATTACCAAACAGTTAAGGCATTAAATAAAATGGGTGATTTTGGGAACCTGCAGCACAGAAGGTTTCTTTGTGTGATCAAACATCGGGCCTTCCAACCTTCCCCTTGGAACACAAACTTCCCGAGACAGCACTTGTTGTGGGGGGGGCCTGGGAAGCTGGAAAGCGACAGTTCCAATTTTCCTGTTGCTGTCTGGCACTTGGTGTGGCCAGAAAGCATCACTCACTGGGAGAAAATAACATTAAAGTGGCTCATTTTAACATTTAAAGTCACGGCCACCGGCGGGAACGTGGGGTAAACGTGCCCAGGTACCTCTGTGGTGCTCGAGGAGCAGTGAAGACTTAGATCCAGACCCCATTAGGAGGGTTTTTGTGCATTAAAGAGCCTTATTCCTCCCGAGTATTAAAGCAGAATCCTCTTAGGCCCCGTTCAGACAGTTTGTCTGGCCTGTAAGTCGGGCACAGCAGTTGAACAGGGGGGTTGAGCCTAAAGGTGGATGGACAATTGTGATTGAACAGCAAGGCCAGCTCCCCACTGGGGAGGCCTCGACAGGCAACTGGGCCACCCACCAAAGTGGCCAATCAAGCAGCAAACCAAAAATTTAAAAGGCATTTGTGAATATTTATAAATGGGGCACTGACTGACAGTGAGGGGAATAACTTTTCTCAGCCTTATTTCTTTGTTTCTTCCAATAATCAGAGCAAAAAGCGGGTCCTTAGAAGGAGGACCAGTTTTCTTGCCAGTGGATTGATTTGCTTTCACTGAACTCAGCTGAAGTTTTGCCACCGAAGTCGGGAGGAGGCTCAAAGACCCTAAAATCCTATAAACTCATTAACAAGATACAAACCTGAGGGTGGGTTTGTGTCGAAACGTTAAAAAGGAGAATTTGGCTCCTTAAAACCGCTTGAAACTTATGAAATCAGAGCGTGTTGGTCGCCAGATTTGGTGAAATAAACACTCCTAAGCCTTTCAAACATCAACCCTCAATTTATTGTGGCTGGTTTGGGTTCCAAAATGAGGAATGTTTTGATATTATCACTCTGTGTTTCAAAAGGAAACTTTTCCGTGTGAAAACCTCCCTCGACCTTCCAAAGACAAACCCAGCCCCGGGTGTCTTGTTAAATATTTATATATTTTTCTTGCTTTCAGCAACTTTTGGTTCTGTTAGTTTAGTAGTGTTGAATGTGTGCATATATATATTTATTATTATTATTATTATTATTATTATTATTATTATTATTATTATTATTATTATTATTATTTCAGCCTGGTGGATTCCCCGGGGAGCCCAAATAAAACCAGCCCAAGCTCCAGGTGACATTTGAGAGTTCACTAAATACCCTGTTAATGAGAATATACCCTAAAAATGCCTCCTTTTTGGTGCTAAAATTAAAAATATCAGAGTGGCTCTCAGGACATTCATGTGGCTTTAAGCTCAACATATTTATCACAGTTGAGTAATCTCAATTTATTTTAGAAGAGCCCAGGAAGAGCATCAGTTTGGCCAGAAATTATTATTTAAGCAGCCAGAGCTGAATATACAAAGCATTTTGCTGCAAGGACTTTAGGAGGCTTTTGAATAGAATCAATATATTGATAATAATAACAATACTAACAATAGCAATAACATTAACAATACAAATAATAATAATAATAATAATAATAATAATAATAATAATACCATTACCAATAACAATAATAATGATAAACAACCCCCCAACTAAACAGAGTTATTTAAGTTTCTTTCAGTAAGTTTCTTATGAGCATCCCATCAACCCCTGGAATATTTTCTTTTCTTGGCTAAGCCCAGTTTACTGCTGAATTTCCCATTCTTTGGTAGGAGAAAGTTATAAATTGACATCCCTACTACAAACATTTATTGACTAAAATGTCTCAGTCATGATTTTTACGTTTATTTTTGAAGGCTGTTTCAGAAACCTGAGATGGAATTTGTGATATTTGGCTTGCAATTGGCAATTAACAATTTTTCTTTTTTAAATCAAGGTTTTAATTGTCTTTATTGAACATTGTATTGATACTGGACATGGCATCGTGTTAAAACCAGATCTGATTCAAATGTTGGATACTTTTACTGGGCAGGTGGTGCAGATTAAGATTTTAGTTATATTTGCTTCTAGGAAACATAGGAAGTTTGTTCAAACTAAAATTTGTTGCTGGCATCTCCGAATTTCCCTTTTATTAGGAAAAACACTGAATATTTCTCTAGCAGAGTTTCCCTGCCAGGGAACATTTAAGGCTGTAATCCATGGGAAAGTTTTCCAAACATCAGAGACTGATTTTTAGGAAAGTAATGGACGATATTTTCTTTCTGTACATTTCTGTGAGATATAAACTTTAAACTGTCGGGTTGAAAAATTCCCTCCTGGAATTCCCTGGGCAAAATTTTCAGCTGTTGCTGTGTCTTGGAAAGGTTTTATAAAACAGGGCTGGGGCAGGGACCCAGGCTGTCAGGATTTGCTGAATTTTGCTGTTATCAGAAAACATCTCCAAGGTGTTAAGTGGTTTTTTTTATGAACTGCTGGGTCAGGCTCATATTGGAGAGAGAGGATTTTTTAAGCTCAGTAAAACTGTTGCTGTGCATTGATGAGAAGCTGGTGCTGCTGTGGAACCAGAGAACAACTTTCAAGAGATTGTTGTGGTGTTTTCAGTCTTATGTTTTATGTAAAGAGATAAAACATTATTAATCAAAAACATTATTAATCACTCCAGGTATGGCCATCACTCCTGGCAGTGCTGGTGCTTTCACACACGACCTTTCTAAACAGTGGAAGTTGTTTATTTTCTTGGGACTCGCCCTCTTTAAAAGCAAATATTATATCCCAGTTATTCTGTAAGAGCAGGTTGTATTCAGGGCACGTTATAGGAACATGATAATAATAAAAATATATTGATATATTAGTGCTTTGGCATCCACAAAACAGCCAGTGTGGAGATGGGAATGAAGTTTTCACACCATTCCAAAATAAAAACCCTCTACGTGAGCTCCCATTGCAGCCAAAGTTAGAAGGGACAGAATGGAAACACACTGTGAATATAATATAAAAACAAAAACACTGTGCATTTGTTCTGACATATTTCCTTAATTATGGACTCACTTCAGAATGAAATGAAGGGGAAAAAAGGATGTTATTTGTGATTTCTTTTTGGCATTTGGTTGTTTGTTATTGGGTGTTGTTTCTTTGGCAATTTTGATGGAGCTCTTGAAAAAAATAATAGACAAAACCTCGTGTTTGAATTCTGTCCTTATGCTTTGATCTAACAAGGAGTGAGGAGACAAGCTCTTAGAGTTATTATGGAAGTAGGTTGAATGTGTGTGAGGAAAACTCCTTTCTTTTATAGCATATTAACTCTAGAGGTGTTCCCAAAATACATGTTATTCAAAGAAGGAATAAATAAATAACTAGAGAGAACTGTGGGCACTCCAGTTTTGTTGGGGATGATACATCTGTGTCTTCCTGTGCTGGTTCCACACGTGGATTCTATACAATTAATTCTCTACAATTAATAGTATCAATATGCCATTAATAACTTTGATTGGTTTTTCTGCAATCACCTCTGACACCAGTTTGAATAAAAGCCAATTAGTGGGTCCTGCATCTTAATCTGGTTGAAAAACCCCTAATTTATATATTAGACAGATAGTTTAACACCCAGTCACTGCTGCACAGCCAGGCAGGGATAATTGGGATGTGGGAGTGAAGGAGTCTGTCAGGTACTGCTGGTCAGAGCTGAGTGTTGGGAGGGTTATTCCAGGAGGAATCCCAGAGGAGCTGCAGCCTGGGAAGGGGAACTGCCAGCAGAGAAAGCAGCTCTGATGTGTAATTCCTTCTGTGCTCAGGGATGAAGTTGTTCCTGGGTTGTTGTAAACAATCCGGGCTAAACCAAAGGAGGAGCTGCCTCCAGCAGTTCTTGGAATCAGGGAAAACTCAAGGCTCTCAAATCTAACTTAGCCATGGCAACTGGAAGGATAGGAGTGACTTCCATGTGTGCTCCTCTGGGTTGGGATATTGATCCTTTGCCAACTCGTCATAGAACCACATCCATGCCCCAAAGGATGGATTCCTTTTCCCCCCCGTGGAACTGCATCCATGCCCCAAAGGATGGATTCCTTTCCCACCCCGTAGCTCTTTGCTCCAGAGCATTGGAAGTTGTGCTGTCCAGGAGCTGCCCCTGGGGCTGTGCTGCCTCCTCCTGCTGCTCCTGCTCTTGTTTTGGGATATCATTCCTTCTGGGTGTTGCAAAAGCAGCAATTTCCGTGCTCCTCAGGTATTCCAGAGGAGTTCCTTGCAGGATCTCGGAGCACAGAGGGATGCAGCCGCTGGAGCAGCTCCTGCTGCTGTGGGAATCAGGGAGTTCAGGACAAAGCCCATCAGGAGCAGGGCTGGGCTCTCACCACCAATGGATTCCATGGAGCAAACGCTGCCTCGTCCGGCTCCGGAGGGCAGGATTGGCAGGATAATCTGTTTAGCCAGGGAAAGTACAGCACTCCAGAGCTTCCCTTTGGTCATTCCCGCTGGCAGCTGAGCTTAAGTCATTCCACACTCAGGAGCACCAAACCCACCTCCTGTGAGCTCTCCAGGACAGACTCCCTGGATGCATCTGGGACGGACTCACACTTGTGCTTTTGAAAATAAACGTGTTTTCTGTGGAATTTATTCCACATAATTTTAACTCGGGCTCTTTACTGGAGTCATTCCCAGTGCTGAGGATGAGGTTATCAGCTCGCTCCAGTCCATGCAGGTTGTTTTTGGGGAAGGATCCAGCTCGGTGTGTCCTGTGGGGAGACATTTCAGTGCAAGAACTGGGTGTTAGAGTTGGTGCCAGGAGAGGTGGGTGCCAGGAGAGGTGGGTGCTCCTCTCCTCTCCCCTCTCAGTGTCAAGAACTTTACCCTAAGATAAAGCAAACTTTATCCAGCAGCTGCACTGGGATCCAAACAGAACAATATTGGTGGATACAATGATTCAGCCTGGAGAAGAGAAGGCTCCAGGGAGACCTGAGAGCCCCTTGCAGGGCCTAAAGGGGCTCCAGGAGAGCTGGAGAGGGACTGGGGACAAGGGATGGAGGGACAGGACACAGGGAATGGCTTCCCACTGCCAGAGGGCAGGGTTAGATGGGATATTGGGAAGGAATTGCTGGCTGGGAGGGTGATGAGGCCCTGGCCCAGGTTGGGCAGAGAAGCTGTGGCTGCCCCTGGATCCCTGGAAGTGTCCAAGGCCAGGTTGGACGGGGCTTGGAGCAACCTGGGCTGGTGGAAGGTGTCCCTGCCCATGGCAGGAGGTGAATGACATGATCTTTAATGTCCCTTCCAACAGAATCCATTCTGGGGTTCCATGATTTTATGATTCTCTGATTCTCCCCTTCTTCTGCTTTCTCTCAGAAAGGGATTCAGATTCCAGGGAAGCTGCACAAATAGAATTCATGTGTAATATGAAAGCAGAATGTAGGAAGCTGCAGAATACAGAAAAGCTGTATTATATGAAAAGCTCCAGAGTATAAATTTAAAAACTATACAAAATCTTTATTTATAGATTTGGATTTTAGTCATCCAGCTCTTTAACTCCTCAGACAACAAGGCAGATGAGATTTCTCTGGGAAACTGCTTCAAACACACCCAGCTCTTTATATAGAGCAGATGGCTCTGGGAGCTACACAGAACTTTATGGAGGAATTATTTTCATTTGTTACCAATTACTAGATATCTCATTAAAGTCTCTTTGCTGAGGCCTGGTGTGCAGTTGTGAACCTGAGGGAGTGGAATGAAGCCAGTGTGGGAATATCTGTATTTACTGCAGTTCATGGAATCACGGAACCATGGAATGGTTTGGGTTGGAAGGGACCTTAAAGCCCATCCAGTCCCATCCTGTGCCATGGGCAGGGACACCTTCCACCAGCCCAGGTTACTCCAAGCCCCATCCAACCTGGCCTTGGAGACTTCCATGGATGGGGCAGCCACAGCTTCTCTGGGCATGATTTCCCTCATCAATTATTATTTTTGTGCTTTTCGACGTCCTTTTATCTTCTTTAATTCTGTCACCCCAAGTGGGAACATGGGGGTGGTTTGGGTCTATCAGTGAGCAGCTGAAAGGAGCCATTTGGTGTGGTGTAACTTAAATATCCACCATTCCTTTAGGACACCTCACACTTTGGTCTCCTGGCTGGGAATCTACATTTTTGTTAATATTTTACCTGCTGGTATTTCCATCTGTAAATGCTTCTTTTCTCTGTCCACTGCCCTTATTTGTGATGGTGACTGTGATGGTCCTGCTTGCAAGGCCCAGAGCCCCCTGTGCCTGTGTATTTATTCCCAACAAACACAGCTCAATCCCTGCTGCTGGAATTTATAGGCAGCCCTGGCTTTTCGTTTCGAGGAAAGAAAAAAATCTTGAATATAGATCAGTATGTTTTGAACGAGTTGTAAACATGCACAGTGTCTTTTCAAGTAACTGGGGCAGAAATAATGATTCATAAACTTAAGTAAATATGTACTTACATAATTTTAAACCTTTCAAGCCAGTAGGACTATTTGTGCTTTTGTGTGTTCTGTGTGTTTAGAATTAAACTTACTGTTTAAATTAGGCCTATATTCCTAAATGGAGCCCTCACAATACGAAACACAAAGTGGGAAAAAAGGTCTGTGTTTCATCTTCACCCCTCCAGGTCCTTCTGTACCACCAAAGTGAAGGAAAATTCTGGGGATAAATATTTAAGGCTGACAATGATAATGAAGTTGTGGGCTCTGACTAGAGAATAATGACATTTCCTGCAATGGCTCCATGAAAGAAGAGGCAAAATGTGACTCCTTGTTGACAGAAAGAATATAAAAGAGACGAGCTTGAGACCAGTAATTTTTTAATGTGTACAGCAGGGGTATTTTAGAACAAAAGGGCACTGTGCTAAGTATTTAAATTAAATAAAAAAAAAATACATTATTGTATGAAAAAAACCTCCATCCGACCCTCGAACATTTCTAAATCTTTTAAAATCATGGTTCTCTTCTGTCATGTGTGATGTTTTATGAGGAGGAATTGTCCCCGCAGAACAAAAGGAAGCAGAGGAAATGTATTATTTATAAAGGTTGTTCATTATAATGATTCTGGGAAGGAAACATTAACACAGTGAGAGGTCCTGACTGCGCCGGATTAGGGAAAGGGCAAGTGGCAGGATGGCAGCTCTGAACTTTGAAGCACATCTGCCGTTTGCTGTTTGCATTCCAGAGCTCTCTCTGCCTTTTGGGAGGACGTTTTTTATGCCCAGACTTTTCTCCCCGGGGCGGGGACGGGCAGAGCTGCCTGGAAAAGGTGGGACCTGCTGCTGGGGACAGCACTGGGGAGGCTCAGGAGGGGCTGGAAACCCACAGCCCGTGGCCAGGCAGCCAACATCTCCCCAGGTGTGAGGTCACACACACTGGAGGGAAGGCGTGGGTCCAGAGGAAAGGCATAGATCCAGAAGAAAGACATGGATCCAGAGGGATCGGGAGAGTAGCCCTGGGGAGAAGGATCTGGGGGTGTTGGTGGCCCCCGTGCCCTGAGCTGATCCCACAGGGATCGTGGGCAGCAGGGCACGGGGGATTCTGCCCCTCCGCCCCCTCAGAGGGGGCAGAGTTGCCTCCAGCCCTGGGAACAACAGCACAAGGATGTGGAGCTGCTGGAGCAGATTCAGAGGAGGCCCCGCAGATGCTCCAAGGGCTGGAGCCCCTCTGCTCTGGAGCCAGGCTGGGAGAGCTGGGGGGGGTCACCTGGAGAAGAGAAGGCTCCAGGGAGAGCTGAGAGCCCCTTCCAGGGCCTAAAGGGGCTCCAGGAGAGCTGGGGACAAGGGATTGAGGGACAGGACACAGGGAATGGTTTCCCACTGCCAGAGGGCAAGGATAGGTGGGATATTGGGAAGGAATTCCTGGCTGGGAGGGTGGGGAGGCCCTGGCACAGGTTGGGCAGAGCATCTGTGGCTGCCCCTGGATCCCTGGAAGTGTCCCAGGCCAGGTTGGAGCAACCTGGGCTAGTGGAAGGTGTCCCTGCCCACGGCAGGAGGTGGGATGAGATGAGCTTTAAGGTCCCTTCCCACCCAAACAATTCCATGATTTTCATTTGAGGGAATTGTGACATATCAGTGCTGTGACACATCACTAACAGGTAGAAGCTCAGTATGACTAATTTAAAGGTTTGAGCTGTTTCATTTCCATATAATCAGTGAACCAATATTTTAAATACAGCAGCTAAAACGTGTATTAAAAAGCTGGAACACTGTCTGCTTTGGGAGCAGTTTAAAACTGCTTTTGGGAGCAGTTTTTGTGTTTTCTGGAGACCAGGTTTGAGTTTGTCCCTTTGGGAAAGGTGCCATTTTCTCGTGTGCTGGTTTTTTAGTTTCTCATGCTTGCCAAACACTCTAGTTCAATATTTTTATTAAAAACGAGGTTTAAAAGTAAATTTTACTTTGGCAGTCAAACTTAACCTCTGAAGAATAAAACACTGGTGTTTGCTGTGCAAACAGAACCCTGGAGAAGCCTCCAAACACGACGTCAGAGCTCCTCAACTTAAAAAAAAAAAATCTACAAGAAAGTAAAGGAGATTCCTCCCCTTCAATATTTTTACTACATTCACTTTTAAAAGCATAGATAGCATTAGATAAAAATTAGCTTAATGAGATCTGCATATTTTATCATAGTGTTTTACCTCCTCGAAGCTGATAAGAGGTTTTCCAGAATAAGCAGTGCCCGGATCGAAGCTCCAGAAATAAATAAGGGGGTGGGTTGTTGTTTTTCTTTTTTTCTTTTTGTTTTAAGCTCAGTAAATTGAAGTCTGAGCCTTCAATGGTCATAAACAGAAACAAATGTCTGGGCTGAACTGACACAGATCCCTCAAATACCTGGGATTGTCTCAGGCTCCATCCCTTGGGATCACCAGCAGACTCATAACTAAAGGCTGTGGATATTCTCCTTCTTTATAAAAATGTGGCAGTAATTCAGTTCGGGGTTTTTTTAGTGAGAGCCTAACAGAGCACCCCCTTGTAAAGGGATATTTTGGGATGTTCATCCCTCCTTAAAAACCTGAGGGATCTCAAACACAACCCCTGGGCAGAGCTCCCGGGACAAGAGCCACGAGGATTGGATGTGTTAAGGTGCTGAAGGCCCTGTGCCGGCCAGGAAGCTCATCCCAAAATTCCCAACCT
The DNA here is from genome assembly GCF_003984885.1 of Neopelma chrysocephalum. NCBI lineage: Eukaryota > Metazoa > Chordata > Aves > Passeriformes > Pipridae > Neopelma > Neopelma chrysocephalum. The sequence continues at coordinate 2,294,422 of NW_020897767.1, forward strand.
GGGCTAGTGGAAGGTGTCCCTGCCCATGGCAGGAGGTGGAATGAGATGGGCTTTAAGGTCCCTTCCAACCCAAACCACTCCACGATTCCCTGATTCTGCTTTGCAGCCTCGGAGCTGGGATGCTCACATTTGGGATCCAAGCTCCAATTAATAATATCCATGTCCAGCCCTTGAGATGTTAAACCAAGCAAATAAATACATTTAGAGCTCCCAGATGAAGGCCCTGCTTTCATGCTCTCAGAAAGCTGGCAGGGCCGTGTCTCTGGGTGAAACTCGGGTACACATTTGTACAACACGACTGAGTAAACAGAAATACCAGAAAAAACAAGTGATCCAATTTTCTGTTGAGTTTTATTATGTTTATTTAGGCAAATGGCTATTTTTTTAAAAAAAACAACTTTATTGCTCCTTTTCCCGTCACTTTAAAAATTTGGTGGTTTGTCCCTTTTTGAAATCTGCCTTTTGAAAATAAGACAGAGAGACAAAAGTGGAGGTTTGAAGGAGGAGGATAATGGGGACGCTACGAATTGGGAAATTTTTGGCTGGAGTGGGGACAGGAGGGTTTGGTCTGTCAGGTAAAAGTGGCTCGTTCCAAAGGCAAAGAAAACATCATCCTGCGACCTGGGAGGTGTTGGAGTGGTGACCTGCTGCCCGTGTGCATGGGATGCTTGTAATGATCGTTCCTTTCTTTTAGTTATCAGTTAAATGTGGAGCTTTATTGTCATTTAACTGTGCTCGTCTCCTAATTGCTGATGATTGACCATCATCCTTTGTTGCCTTAATTTCTGTCCTCAACTCCTGTATTGAAACATTCACAAGGAGCCAACCGAGAGCTGGATAAGTTTACACAGCCCAGGAGATGCATCTCTGGTGGAAAGTTTATTTTTCCGTGTGACATCACCGCTCTTCAGGTGCCAGTAATTGTAAACATCCCTTGTTTTCAATTCTTTGTCCCCTTAATCTCATTAGGGGAATATCAGACGTTAAATCTTTTAAGTAGCATTAGGGGTGTGTGTTCATCCATAACATACGAGGAGCCAGTCAGTCCTTATCCCCACCTTTCCCGTGTTTGCTGTTCTGGGAGTCGCCGCGCTGAAAAACTGAGATTTGAGCCCATGGGGCAGAAGTTGTTGGGACTGGAGGAAAACGAGTGTTCAAAATGCTCCTGACAGCACAAATTAGGGAGGGAGAGGCTTCTGAGCCTGTCAGATCACAAACAGCATCTCCCAACAACTCTGAGGGTTCCCGGGGGAGACACAACCGGAGCGATCCTTGGGCACGTCGTTGTTACGAGGTCACAGGGTGGATGTGCAGCATCTTTGCTGAGAGAGCCTTCATCTGAACCCAGGACCTTAAATCGAACAGAACAGTTTGTTTTCCTCCAGAAAATAACTGATTTCTTCTTCTTGTCAGATTTTACTACTCGTAAAAAGGGATTTCTTGTTGCCCTTCATGTCTTTTCTCTCCCTCCCTGTCTCCTCTTCCCTCTTCTCTCACACCTATTTACACATCATCTTCCCTTAGCCAATCTTGCAGAAGAAAATTAATAAATAAATTCTCAAATATGAGACAAAATTCTTATGTCCATCCTCTCTCCACCTTTACTTTGCTGCTTGTGGGTTTTTTATCCTTTGCCAGATTTCAGTCTTCTTGAGGCAAATCTTTTGTAACTCCATGAAAAGACAGAGGTTTTTCGGTTCTGCCATGTGCAGTTTTAAATTTGGTCTCTAAAACTAGCTAGATAGTCTGCTCACAGCAAAAAAAAAAACTTAAAATAAGATAAAAAAAGAGCAATAAAAATTCTGGATGTTGTTCCCTCTGGGAGCCAGTGATGAAAACAGGAGCCTGGGAATGCTGTTCCCAGTGTCCTACAGCAGGGATGGTGATGGGGAGGTTTGTGTGGAGCCTTCCTTAGCTAAACAGGGAGAAATATGTTCTTTCTGGTTAAAGGATTTTAAGTACAAATATGAATTATGGTGGTTCCTGCAATTCTTTGGAAGAAAAAGTGATCCCAGAAAAGGTTGCAGGGATGTATCTGTTTTTTTTTTTTATTTATGGATCAGGTTTGTTCTAACCCATCAGAGTTTTCTCCCCACTTAAAGAAAGGAAGCTGATTATTATAACATGGACTTTTATTCCACAAATATTAAATGGATCAAGCAAAGGCTGAGGGTAAAAAGTTTATTCTCTGTCAAATTTCTAAGTGCCTCATTGTGGATTTTATTTTACCCCCAACCCCATGGATTCTGGTTTTACAAAACACACTCTATCATTTTATAAAACCCCCTCTATTTTCCTAGAAAATGTGTCAAAAATAACTTGATTTTGGCGTTGTTTGGCAAAAAATAGTTCTCCTCAAAATCCCAGCCCCGCTGTTGTTCAGAACATGGGAGAATTCAGGACCTGCACTCTGCGAACCGGGAAGCCAAAATTTTGTCTGGCAAAGCCACCTGGCTGCAGTTGATAGCAAAATCTATTGTTAACCCCTTTTCTGTAATGTAATTAAAACACTGCTGAATGATCTGTTTAGTGTGGCCTGGCTGCTCCCGGGAAGCACAGCCCTTTGTGTCCCATAATCCCGGCCTTTGTGCAGGGCTGGCCTGGGCCGGGAAACCTTGTTTAAAGATTTTAAGATCTCCCTTTAATCCCTTCCCTGATGAGACACCCCTTGCTGAAAGCTGGGGGGAAAGGTCCATCTGTCTTGCAACATATGTGTTTACACTGTCAGATCAGTAAATACAGCAGAGAGCTGCCAGTGCCAAGGATTTCCTTGAGTCATAAACGGGATGCATTGTTTGGTTATTGTTCCTGGAGTCACACACCCCCTGAGGACTGGGATTAGCAATTACCTGGAGCAGAAACGCTCCACGTGGATCATCCCAACCCCCCTCATAGCTGAGAACATTCCCAGTGGACACGCAGGGCTCTGTTAAACTCATCACTGGAAGGGGGGTCTGGTTTTCCCATCAAGGCCATTATTCCTTTAGGTATTTGCACAGTTGGACAATGGGAAGTTGGATTTTACACCATCTCCTTTATGTGTTTAATTTACACACTGGAGGGAGTGACCCCAGAGGTTGTTGGAGAAGGAGGCTCCCAACCAGCTCCTGGGTTACTCCTGAGTTAGGGGATGCTGGACTGTCCTGGGAATAATTTTATTAAAAGCTGGAGAAGCACAAGTAGAACAATGTAAGAAGGATGTGGATCTGTTAATTCCAGTCCAGGGGAGACCACGGAGATGCTCCAAGGGCTGGAGCCCCTCTGCTCTGGAGCCAGGCTGGGAGAGCTGGGGGGGTTCACCTGGAGAAGAGAAGGATCCAGGGAGACCTGAGAGCCCCTTCCAGGGCCTAAAGGGGCTCCAGGAGAGCTGGAGAGGGACTGGGGACAAGGGATGGAGGGACAGGACACAGGGAATGGCTTCCCACTGCCAGAGGGCAGGGCTAGATGGGATATTGGAAGGAATTCCTGGCTGGGAGGGTGATGAGACCCTGGCCCAGGCTGGGCAGAGAAGCTGTGGCTGCCCCTGGATCCCTGGAAGTGTCCAAGGCCAGGTTGGATGGGGCTTGGAGCAACCTGGGCTAGTGGAAGGTGACCCTGCCCATGGCAGGGGGTGGGACTGGATCATCTTTAACGTCCCTTCCAACAGAATCTGTTCTGGGATTCCACGAATATCAAGAACCATGAATTGAATTCTCTGGCACACTGTGTGGCTTTGCTTTTAATCTCTTTCTGGTGCTGAAAATCATTTAACTTCCTGTTAAATTTGTATTTCTGCTTAGAAAACTGCCAACAAACCCCCTCAAACCCATGTTTTTTCACTGTTCTCTGGTATTTGTGTAACTCCAGTGCATGGGGAGTGAAGTTACAGAACATGGCCTGCTCTGCAACGTTTTGTTCCCATTTTGAGTTAAAAGTGTCCCCCAGACACGGCAATTCAGTTTTAAGAGACAATTTAAGTCTGAAGCCAGTAAAAAAAAGGGAAGCCCTTGGCAGCACTGGGATGAAATGGATCCATTTGGAAGGCAGTGCTTTAAACAAAACCACTAAAATGATTTTAAAATGGTTTTGGAAATAGGTAGCACCCAAAGGGCACTCTCCAAGTGGGCTTTGAAGGAGGGAACTGGGGTAAGTTCTGCAGGAAATCATTTCCACACGTGAGGAACAGCAGCACAGGGAGCATAAAAGACATATTGGAAACATGGGAAAGGAAGATAAATTCTGGCTTGGAGGTGGAAGTCAGGCTTTTAAACAGGGGGTAAGAGGGAGATTTGGGGAGAGAGAGAGATGCTGAGTAACTCTGAGGGTAATTTTGAGATCCATTATAGGGGAATGTGTGGACAGGAGCTGGCAGTGGATGTGGGGAGTGAGGATGGATCAGGGAAGAGGAGGAGCAAAGCCCCAGGAAAACACAACTGGAATGATTGCAGGGCAGGGATTTTATGCAGAAATGGTTACTCAGCTCAGGCACTGTTCGGGTTTGAAGTCTTTAAGAAAAGTTTGGTATTAATGATGATATCCATTGCAATTGTTGGTGTTGGCTATGGCAGAGAGGGCAGAGCCAGATGGAGTGTTAATTCCTTTCTTAAAACACCTGAATTTTGTTCCTTATCCACTCACAGGGAGATTTGGGAGAGGCTGAACTGAATTCCGAAGTCAGGCAGCTGGGAAATAAATAGATCATTAATACATTAATAGGTCGTTAATACACCAATTTCTGTTGTGGACAGATCAACTAAAGCAGAGAGGGAAAAGAGGGGTCCACAGCCCTTCTGCCCCTGATTACCAGGAATTCTTCCAAAGCATTGGAATTGTTCAGGGAATGTGTGTGGTAACAACACAGGAATTATGGAACGTGGAGCAGAACAGGTTAAATCAGGTGAGAAATAACAGTGAGTGATCTGACTCATAGGGAGTCAGGTGAGTGTGTGGAGCTGGGGTTGGAGATAGAGCTGTGATCATTCCTGCAGATAATTCCTGGGGGAAACAGGGAGTTTGGGGAGGTTCCCACTGCAGGAGTTAATCCATCTGGTACCTGTTCTGGGGACGGGGAGTGGAAATCTGATACTTGTCAAAAAATAAAAAAGCACCGAGTGTCTGTTCTCCAGGAATGTCACGTGTGCCCATAAATTCATCCTTCAGTTTTGACAAAGTGGATGAAGGTTCCCTGGAAGATTATCTGTGAAAAACTTGGAGAATTATCTGCTTTTTGCTTCTCAGGAGTTTCCTGTTAGAGCAGGTTGTAGTTCTTCAGGATTTAATCCACACGGAATTCTGTGGTACAGAAGGGTACAGACATCCCCCAGTGCTCTTAGATGGTTTCTGTTGCCTAAAAAACATTTGGGGAAACACCACTGGAAGAACAGAGGTGGAAAAACAGCCAAGTGAAGCTGGAAAAGCAGAGGTGGGAATGCTCAGTTTTGGAAGGGGCTGGGCCAGGATCTCGTGAGACAAAATCTTGGTTTGCAGTTGATGATCCTGTGAGATTAAAAGGCATTGAAAGAGCTGATGGTGCAGAAATACTGCCCAGAAAACCTCTCACACTTCGGGGGGTTCCTGTGAACCCTCACCCAGACACTGCCACTGAAAAAATGGTGACAAAGGTGATCCTTTTTCTTGTGCTTCTGAAAGCAGAGAAAAGAAACTCCGATAAAATCTGTCGCGTTTGAAAAGCGAAGCAAAACGTCTGAATAATTCTAAGAAATGCTTTGTTTTCTATTTTTAATATGAATTTCTTATGTTCTTCTTGCATTCTCACCATCAAGAGCTGTGGAAATTACCTGGATAATTCCTGCTCTGGTGCCATGAATTTTTTTTTTTTGGTCAGCACTTTATCAAAGCATGAAAAATTCGCTCCATCTCTGCAGGAGGGGGAGAAGCAACAGGTTGATAAAACAGCCAAATGAACTATAATTTAGATTAAAATGAAAAATAGGGGTCAGAGAAAAGCAAACCTGGGGTGGTTTTGGAGGATTCCTGGTTTCCATAATGGGTGTGACAGCCCAAAATGGGTGAGGGGAAGGAAAATAAACCCACCAGAGAACAACTGCTTGTTATCTTTCAGGGCAGAAAGATGAGAACTTCTGAGCCAGTGGGTAGCAAAGAATGTCAGTTATGTTCTAATCTAGATTGGTGAATAAAAAGATAATCATCAGTAAATTAGAAGAGGTGTTGAAAGCTCAGTTAATTATAGGAAATGAGGAAATTAGAGTGCTGAGTCTGACTGTTTCTGATTCACTTGTTAAATTAAAAAAAAAAAAATTGGTGGTTTTTCTTGCCATCTGTAGTTTTGGTTCAGGTATGTGGTGGTAACACTGGATTTTTTTATTATTTTGTATTATTTTCTTTTTAATAACTCCTCAAATGAGGGTTTTGTCTTCATCTGGAGGAGATTGTGGTCTTAATGCATCTCTCTGAGGGTCAGGAATTGTTTTCTGTTGCTCAGGGCATGAGTCCCTGCTGGTCATGAAGTGCAAAACAAAAACTCTGTTGCCTGTGAAAATGGTTTTTCCACGATTTTAAGTAAAAAAAAAAAAAATAAATTGTAGCTTGAGATTCTCCAGATCTTATTTTTAAATCATGATTAAATTCAACGTGTGAGAGGGAGAAGTAGTTTGACCACAGGACTATTAAGAAATGTTTCAACCAAGTTGTCTTGTCATAAAGGCATCATTCATTTCTTATATTTGCTTTAGGGATTTTCCACATGCATTTCAATGGTCCATAAAGTCTCTTTCAGAGCTGCAAAAGGTGCCAACATTACCTTTACCTACCAAGTTTCTGATTTTTCCATGATAATTCTTGGAAGTAGCTCCTTCAAGTGAAAAGAATGAACAACTGTTGATTTTTCACAGTTGCTTGTGCAATAATTCTGAGGGAAACCAACTCCTCCTTGCAGAAATAGGTTATGAAACCACACTGGAATCACTGGACCAGTTACAGAGGATGGAATATTGACTGTTGGCAAAGGAATTGGGGGAAACAGAAATCTAATGCACCCCTGGGGCTGGAAAATCAGCAGGAAAGCTTCCCAGTGACTTGGAAAGTGATTTTTCTTACATTTTTCAGGGGACCTTTGCATATGTACAACATTTCCTGAACTTACAGAGAGGTTCTTTAAATAGGAACAGCAACAGATATGATGCATAAATAAAGAATTCCAGATGTTGCAGATATTATTATACTGCTGGTTTTATTTGAAAGGGCAATATTTCAACTTCTCAAGGCCGATGTGCAAGTTTATAGAGAGAACATTGTCCATGACAAACTCTTGTCTTCTGCTCTCTGTTGTGCTTTAATCCCTTTTTCCCCTCACTCCGTGGCAGGGGGTTGGAATGAGAGGAGCTTTAAGGTCCCTTCCAACCCAAACTATGCTGGGATTCTGTGATTCTATAATTCCAGAAAGGAAGGATTCAGGAACACAGAGGGATTTTTAAATCTCATGCCCTAAGGATGATCATCATAATTTGCATTATAAATTCTTTACAATCCTGGTCTTTGGATAAAGAATTTTCGGGTCCAACTCCTATTTTAGCCAAACTAGCAATTGCAAAAGGTGATATTTCCATAGGAAAAAAAGTAGAGAGAAGAAGAAACACATCCCCCAATTTTCCTGTCCATTTTGATCCTCCTCAGTTCTCCTTTCCTGGTATTTTTTAATCTGAGGCCGAGATTTTGCTCAGCCCAAGTCAAGGTAAATGGCAAAGGAAATGTGCAGCCAAAATTTTCCTGACTTTTTGCCCTCTTTAGTGCAGGTAAAAAGGGGTTAAGCAGGATGAGCTCCTCCAGCAGCTTTGTCTCTCTGGGAAAAGAGGTGGGAATGTGGTCCTGTGCCCAGCTCAGCCCTTCTGCTGGGCTGGGCCTTCCAACCCCAACCAGCAGGAAAACTACCTGGAATTGGGACACAGTGATGACTTCAGTGGATAAAAATCTGCCCAAGTTAGCCTGGAGGTCCTCATTATGTGGGGATAGGGAATGGGAACAGGGCAGAGATAAACTGCACAGATCCTTCTGCTGATCAGCAACAGGCTCAGGCAAACCCCTGATGGAGAATGAGCCCTTCTCCAAGTCCACAGGGAGCCAGGATGGGATAAACCACAGGCCAGTGACACTTCTCCAAGAGCTTATCCCATAGAAACCATCCCTCACTCCATGACTTGACCCTAATGAGCGTTGCCCTCGTGCGTGCGAGCCAGGGGAGTTTATTCCAACAATTCAGTGTGACCAACTAAAATAGAAATAAAGGATATTATCTGATGGGCCCTTTTTCCTCACGGGACATTTGCTGTGGCCAGGATGCAGCAAACATCAAACTGCAGGCTTGGAGCTGGAATTCCTGCATTCCTAAAGCTTCAGAAATCCCATGTATCCTTAGTCAGACTCATTCCTTGCTCTGAACAGATTGGAAAATAAGTGAATGCGTTGGGTGTTTTGGTTTCTTTTTTTTTCTTTCCCTCCTTCTTTTATCTTTCCTAGTTTTGTCTAGGAATTCTGGAACCAGGCTGCTTTAATTGATGCAGGGTCATTGCTATGCATCGTGGCTCGGGTTAATAAAGCAGAAATTTAATAGATACATTAAAATGTCTGGGAGGGAGGCTGAGCACACCAGCGAGCCTTGGCATTGACCTCGCTGCACTTAAGGGCTCTGAGTCAGACTCCTGACGCCAAGAGGCACAGGGAGAGTGGGAATGCATTTGTACATCTGTGTGTGTCATTTGGGAAGGTTTTCACCGCTCACAATCTCTGGGCCTTCTGCTGCACTAAAAGTTATTTCAGGCGTTGCTTCAGCACATTCAAGAACAAGCTTAAGAACAAAAAAAGAGCTTTTATATTTTTTTTTTCTAGCTTAAGGTTATTGAAATTTATTTGCCTTGCAGTTTTATTCATTAGTGGTTAAAATATCAGTATCAATTGTTTTTAGCTGTTCACTTGTGGTAATCAATGAAAATATATCAGAGATGAGGAGGGCACTATCCCTGTAATAATTAATCTTGCTGCTTTCTCCAGAGACTCTCTGGATTTTGGCCTCAGTCCTGGTGTACAGGGAGAGTGTCTCTGCTTTAGCAGCCAGAAGGGACCAGGTCCATTATGCAAAGAGAACGTGGTAAATCAGGGGCACAAAGGCAGTGCCTCAAACTTCTGATCAATTCACAGGATCCCAAAATGGTTGGATGGGAAGGGACATTAAGGATCATCTCATTCCACTCCCTGCCATGGGCAGGGACACCTTCCACCAGCCCAGGTTGCTCTAACCCGGCCTTGGACACTTCCAGGGATGGGGCAGCCACAGCTTCTCTGGGCAACCTGTGCCAGGGCCTCCCCACCCTCACAGCCAGCAATTCTTCCCAACACCTGATCTAAATCTCCCCTCTTTCAGTTTTAAACCATCCCCTTTGTCCTATCTCTGTCTGCCCACTCAAAAAGTCACTCTCCATCTTTTTTTATGAGTCCTGAAAGGCCAAATTTAAATCCATGTGATTGTTTTGCATTTTTCTCACGACGAACTTCAAACCAAAAGTGTGATTTGCCCTTGACCAGAAGGCTTTTTGCAGGACTTGGTCAGAATCACAGTTCTGAGTGTAGAATTTGCTGCTTCTTGAGGAAGAGAATATGTTTTAAATTCTTACATGAAGCTTAAAAGCCCCACATTGGCTTGAACTCCAGTTGGACAAACTGTGGATTGTCCAGATCTCCCTGTCTCCAGTGCAACAAGTCACATGTTTCTAATTAACCTCCTGGTTGGAATCAAGATGTGGAGACAAGAAATGGTTGCTGCAAGAGTCATTTCCTTGCACAAGGCAATTGAGCTTTCCTGAATATTAAGCTCTGCTAATTAAAATGACACAGCCACATATGTATTTATGTGTGCACAAAGAACTTGAGAAACCTCCAGAAAACAAAAGCTCGTGGCTTTCTCACATCAGTTTGACTTTTTTCCAAGGAGGAAAACTGGAAAAAAAAAAAATCACAGCGAGACAGGACAGAATAAAACTTCAATCTGGGTTTGGAGACACATGAATAGTTCCAAATATGCCCTAAAAAATGAAATTCAGAGGATATCACTGCTGAAGAGAATCACTAAATATCTGAACACTCACCCAGTGGAGGCAAAGCTAACTGAGATTCTCTGTTATTATTTTTGTCTGAGATACAGTAAGTAAATAACAGCAAAATTAAATGATTTGCTTGTTTCTGGTGCTGCTGCACCAGTTTCACGAGAAAAGCATCAAACACAACAGACTTGTGTGTTTATAACATGGCTCTCAGTAATAGGCTAAAAATAGGCCTGTGATTGAAGTGTTAAGTGCTGAATTGATTATTTTTATTAACATTCACAGCTATTGGGAGTCGATTTATTAAAAGCTCCGTTGCAGCAGCAATCAGGAAACATTCCCAAGGATGTGCACTTTTAATGGAATGGCTGAGCTTCACCCAGGGCGAGTGGGAGGGATTATGGAATGTCAGTGATCAGCTGCAGTTGGGCTCTCAGAAAACAGGGAAATCCGGGGCATGTGGTCACATGCAGTGACAGGACAAGGGGGAATGGATCCAAACTGGAAGAGAGGAGGGTTATTTGGGATAGTGGGAAGGAATTCTTGGCTGTGAGGATGGGGAGGCCCTGGCACAGGTTGCCCAGAGAAGCTGTGGCTGCCCCTGGATCCCTGGAAATGTCCCAGGCCAGGCTGGAACAACCTGGGCTAGTGGAAGGTGTCCCTGCCCGTGGCAGGGGGTGGAACAAATGGTCTTTAAGGTCCCTTCCCACCCAAACCATTCCATGATTTGTGTGTCCCTGTGAGGAGCCCTCTCTCCTGTCATAGGCTGTGTGCATCCTGGATCTCCATGGTGCACTATCCAAGGAGTTCTTTGTGGGATGGGTCATTGTGGGATTTCTCCATCTCCTCGTGGTCCCAGTGCAACGTGGAACATCTTATCTGGAACCCACAAGAGCTTCTATCAGCTGCCTCCACCCAGGAATTAGTGATTCCAGCCCTGGAATGGTGGGAGCTGACTTGCCTGACTCTTGTCCTGACTGCAACCCATTCCAAAGTTGGTTCCAAGCTCTTCATTAGCCAGTAATTAGCCCAGGACAGGCAAGGAAGTAGAAAATGGTACAAATGAAAAGCAAAGCAAGAAATAGGAAAACGAGGACATGCAGCCATTGTAGACAAATGTTTGTTAATTAAGAAAAAATTAAGGAAAAAAATTAAGGGAAAAAATAGCCTAATGCAGATGGAACCTCTCTGCAAAGGGGAACCTTTGAGCAAAGATATTAAAGAAAAAAATAGGCACAGAAAATTTCATATGTGAAGCAAAGGATGTACGTTCCAGGAGCACAGCTAATTATTTTTGTCTTGAGATTAGTTTTATGTCATGCAGAGGAATATAGAAATGGTGTTGAACTTAAATATAGATGTGAGGGTTTAAAAAACTCAACAATAATAACTGGACTATAAGTAATGGAAGGGGGTGAGACAAGGAGAAGATCATCGAATTCCTGAATGAATGGGTTGGGAGGGACTTTAAAAAATCTGCTTCCACCCCCTGCCATGGGCAGGGACACCTTCCACTATCCCAGGTTGCTCCAGGCCATGTCCAGCCTGGCCTTGGACACTTCCAGGGATGGGGCAGTCACCTCTTTTGGCAGTTATATCCATAGTAGAGAGGGATTTTTTCTATGGGATTTCTGGACTGTTGGTGGTTTCTCATCCTTATTTTAGAAGATTCTCAGTCTCATCCAGTGAGATGCTGATTCCTTAATTATCACAGAGCTCTCCTGGCTCTCAGGCCACTGGTCTGGAGCTGTTCTTGGCACCATCAAGGGCCACTGGTCCTTAGTGGGCTCCACCTTTCATCCCTGTGTGTGTGTGAGGGCAGAGGGACAGGATTCCTGTGGGATGTGTGAAAAGAGCAGCTCCCTTTTGCCAAGGAAGAGGATCCAACCCCAGGAGGGATGTGTGAGGAAAGCAGCGGGACACAGAGCATGGAATCCCTGCTCTGGGACAGCAGGGAAGGATGTGTGCCCTGCAAAACCTGCAGAACCCTCAGGAGCCACTGATGTGAGAGGAAGAATCACTTCCATGGATTCCTTTAATAATCAAACAGGGAATGTCATGACCTCGGGCTCCTCTTGGAGTCTTGTGATTTCTCATTGCTCTTTTTCTGCCTTCCCTCGCTGCAGTTTATCAGGAATTTCCAGTATGAAATTAGGATATTTTAAACAGGTATAAGCTACTAAATTCCTTAGAAGAAGGAGAAGCCAAAGAATCTGATCAGAATTTATGTTGTAGTTTTATATGGTGGGGTTTTTTTGGTTTGGTTTTGTTTTTTAAACACCTCCAAAGCCCTGTGATCCTCCCTGTCCAGCACAGCAGCTCCCAGACATCATTCCCTGATATTTCTCTCCTTCTTTAGCTGTCATGGAAGCTGAGGACTGTGGATTATATCCCTGGAATAAGGCATCCAGGGATAGATGTTCATTTTAGCAGTCCCACATCACCAGGGTTAAATCTCTTTGTGGTTTCCCAAAATGTTGAAAACGTGTTGGGAGAAGAAACTTGGGGTCCTGATTGCCTGGGTTCTGAATTCTAAATTCTGTGTTCTGAATTCTAAATTCTGAATTCTGAATTCTAAATTCTGGGTTCTAAATTCTAAATTCTGAATTCTAAATTTTGGGTTCTGAATTCCAAATTCTGAATTCTGAATTCTAAATTCTGGGTTCTGAATTCTAAATTCTGATTTCTAAATTCTATATTCTGGGTTCTGAATTAAATTCTGATTTCTAAATTCTATATTCTGGGTTCTGATTTCTAAATTCTATATTCTGGGTTCTGATTTCTAAATTCTTTATTCTGTGTTCTGAATTCGAAATTCTAAATTCTGAATTCTAAATTCTGGGTTCTGAATTCTAAATTCTAAATTCTGAATTCTAAATTCTAAATTCTGGGTTCTGAATTCTAAATTCTGATTTCTAAATTCTATATTCTGGGTTCTGAATTCAATTCTGATTTCTAAATTCTATATTCTGGGTTCTGATTTCTAAATTCTATATTCTGTGTTCTGAATTCGAAATTCTAAATTCTGAATTCTAAATTCTGGATTCTGAATTCTAAATTCTGAATTCTGAATTCCTCTGATTTTTCCAGCTGAGAGCACAACTCAAAACTGAATTGTAGGCAGAAGCCTCGGTCTTTCCTATAATTCAACCAAACTTTTAATAACTTTTCCAGGATAAATTAACAAACAATGGTGTACAGGCAGTGACACAGTAACAAGGGCAGGTCCCACCTGAATCTGGTTTGTTTTTGTGCAAAGCCAATTGTGAATTTTGGTTGTGGAGCCCCTGGCAGTGCTTTCTTTTGCTGTAAAATCCTGCGTAGTATTTAAGCTTCCTAAGCACCCCATGGGGATCTAATCAAAGAGAAAAGAGGCTTGGGAGAGAGCCAAGAGGGTTTGCCTTGTGCTGTGTCACAGGGAATTCTGCTCCAGGGAAGTCCTTCATCCTCCTTTTGCCCTCCCGGATTTCCATCAGGAACGACGCGGAAGGAAAGATTTGACAGGGACAATAATTTGTTCTTTAAAACTCTGCAAGTTGGGCTGAAAAAATGAAAAAAAAAAAGATGCCTTTCTGGCAAAGCTGATAATGAGGTTTACTGATAGTTTTATTCAAATGTGACCTTTGCAGAAATCAAAGTCTAGCAGAAAAAAAAAAGCCTTAAATGCCACTTTATTACAGTGACACCCACGGGTGTCGCTGTATTTTAGGGTCTGTCAGCACTTCCATTAGAAAACTTCAAGAATTTTTAATTTAACTGTGCTCTAAAATCTGTCCTGGATGTGAAACACACCCTGTGTTTTAAGTTCAAAAAACAAGGGTCTCTCTCTTTCTTTTCCTGTTCCCCCTAAATATTTCTTGAGAAATTATTTCTGATTGGGTAGTTATTTCTTCTCTAGAAGTAATTGCTGATTCTACCACTGGACAAAAAGCTTTGGGAAGAGCTCTGTGCCTTGGAAAATTCAGTTAAAATGAGTTTGTAGTTAGTTTTGATAAATAAAAATGCTGTTATGCTGCTTTCCAGAATTCTTTGTATCCTTTCTGTTTTGTGGCATTGCAGGGAAGGAAGGGGAATTTTATAGGGTTTCATCATTATCATTGAACCTTTGGGTGTGGGGTTGGTGAAAATGTACTTATTGCACTGAAATTCCACTACCTGGTAAACTTAGAAATTACATTTATGGTCTTTTGGGGTTGTCTCCGTGAGGGATGAGCAACAAATTCCTAAAGGATTCACATTTGCCATCTTTAGCTTTCTGTTCTACTCAGGAATTGCCCATCAATAGGTTGTAGCTTGAATTGATCATTCCAGGTTTTCTTTGTAGGCTTTTTGTTCTTCTTTTATGGTTTATGCAAAGTTTTTGTGTCCCATGTTTATAATATGTATATATATGTAATATATATAAATATAAAAATATATAACCTATGTCATATATTATATATAACATATATAACATATAACATATAACAAACATATATATTATATATTATATATTATATATTATATATTATATATACTATGTAATATTTTATATATTATATATTATATATTATATATTATATATTATATATTATATATTATATATAAGTGCACATATATATAGACATAAATATATATACAGAATATAAATATATTCTTTCAGGATGAATAGTTTATTTTCAGTGCCTTATTTCACCCTGTGGATGCATCACCCTGCCTTAAACTAACCACTATTAACTGAAGTTATGACCCACTCTCACCTGTGATCTTTTACTTTTTAACCTCACTTAAGGTCTGGGGACTAAGTTCTGAATCTCAGCTTTAAGAAGGAATATTAAGGTGGATATTTTTATTATTTCTTTTTTAATTCTGTGCTGTCAGTGTTTCAAAGCAAAGCAGCCAATGTTCTGGTGGCTTGGTTGAACATTTGCTTGCCCTATTAATAGTTTTATACTAATAATATAATAATTTAATATTGATAATAACTATCAACATAAAAAATTTTGAAAATTTAATATTAGTTCATACCAGACACTGCCAACTGTTTCAGGTTGTATTGGTACATTTTTCAACAAACTCTGAAATACATCCTTGTGGAAAGCCAGGGAGTCATTCCATAGCCATTGTTACACACTTCCCTTTAAATTTCCTAAAATAAACCAGGCTCATTTTCTTTCCCCTTCTGTTTTTCATGAATAAAGTCTAAGAATAAGTGATTTCTTATCAAAAAGGGTTTGAAATATGTGGAGGGATTGTTGTGTGTGGCTGCTTCCCTTTGAAATGTTAAATATCTCTTTAGATATGGGGAGCAGGTGGACTTTAATGGGTGTGCATTTAGAGGTATTTGCCCCCAAATTCATTTGCCAGCAGCACGTGCTGATTAGAGAAACTACAAAAAAACCTGGTGCTGACTGAAGAAAGTTTTTCCATAAAGAGATTTCAACTTCCAGTGGCTCTTGGAATGCCCAGGGAGTTCTGTAGGGAATTATTGGTGGGAATAATCTCACCAATCTGAGCGACTGGTGTTTGTCACCATTTTGATAGTTGATATAGGTGAGTAATCCTACTATGATAAGTCACTTCTTAGTGTGTGTTTCTCTTTCCAAACGTGGATGGAGCTCCAATTAATACTAATTGGATTTATGGAGGAAAATACCCATTAGCACTTCCATGCTGGGTTCCGTGCCGGTGCCGTCGGAGCCGTGGATGTGGAATATCATCCCTGCAGGAGCACTGGCAATAATATTCCCAGTAAATCTACCTGTTTTTCTCATTGTTAAATACATCTGTGGCAAAAATAGCTGCTTGTAAACCTGTCTTCTATTAAACAGAATAATGCTCTGCCTAAGCCTTATAACTGTGTGAGAAACTATATCAAAATATATATATATAAAAAGAAAGAGTAAGATTTTAAGAAGTGTGCAGTGCCAGCAAGTGCAGGTACATAAAGAACATTAAAGGACAGTGTAAAGAGAATTTCATGGGAGGCTGGATCCTTGAGGAACTGCTCACCTGAGCACGTAGCTGGGACTAAGAGCTGCTCAGCTGCAGAGCTGCCACCAGGAGCTGGAGTTGAAAGGGGAAAACAAAAGCCTCTATATTTAGCTGGTTTGTAGTTCCTGGCAGCTTCTTACCATCATTATTATACTATTGAAGTGTCAAATGGAGAGATTTGCACCTTTTCCTTTCTGCAGAACGCTGATTTCTTGGTTGTTGTCCTTAGAGAAGGGATCCGTGCCCGTGTTTGTGCGGGGATTTAACATCGTTTAAAAGGTGTTTGTGAGCAGCCTGGGAGCTGCATTTCGAGCAGAGTCAGCAGGAGAATGTTCACAGCCTGCTTTATAATACTAAAATATATCAGTGCTGGGGTCATGGGCAACGCTGAGAAATCTGTGCAGGCTTTGGGAGTGTGGAGAATCTGCATAACTTTGCATGGAAATGCAGTCCCGTGACGTGTCCGGCGGCTCCCCGACGGTGCCACCCCGGTTTAGATTCTCCCACCTTCTGAATTACCAAAAAGCAAACCCCCCAAATACGTGACAGAACTGTATTTATAGCTGTTATTGACTCTGTTGTTGTGGAGGATGGAGATGCAGCTCTCTCTCAACAAGTTCCATATGCTGTCTGCGTCCGTAGGTGGTTTTCTCCTACATTCAGGGATCTGTCTATTAACTAATGTAACAGAAAAGCATTTAGTTGTTCTGTTTATTTACAAAAGCCCAGCCAAACTTGGCTAATGGTGTAATGGATAGTTAAAAATATCCTTTTGCCTCATTAGGCAGCCAGGCTGGGGAATAGATTGCCCAGAAACATGTCTTGGAGGTTTCCAGGCCCTGAGCAGTTTTAACTCCGAGGAGGTTGGAGCGGATTCTTGGAATTAGGGTCCTCCAGACTTGGGTTGTCCCCTGATCCTGACACAGAGAGTTGATCCTATGAGGAGATGTCAAGCCTTCCTGTGTGTTTTAGGTGGAGTTTTAGGTAGATTGTTAATTCTTTATTGTCCTCTTCCTTCAGCCCTTTCCTTATTTCCCATCCCTGCCTGCAGTAGAATTCCCAAGGAGATTGGACTTTACCCTCTGCCTCAGCTCAGAATCAGCTCCACTTAGAGCTTATTCTTCATTCTGAGGCTGATGAGCAGGTCAGTGGATCCCACAAATTTCCTTTCTGATGTGTAGTGGGAATATTGTCCCTACATCCCACAGTCAGGGCACACCTTGTGCCAAGGCAAACCAGTCCCTGTGTGGGTTCTGCCTCTGTGACCATCACAAACCTGCTGGAATCCTCACCCTGCTCACAGCAGGACTCAATGTTCCCATCCCTTTTCCCTGTATCCCCGTGTATCTTCATCCCTGGATGCTCCCAGAGCCTTGATGACTCACTGTAAATGCTTTTTTTCCCCTCTCCTCCCAGGAATTCTCCCTCAGCCCCTCATTTTCAGTGAGGAAGTTTCCCATTTTTGCTGCTTTCCTGGGCCAAACAGCAGAGGGGTTGTTACAAATAACGTGGGAATGGGGGATTAAAATTGAAATTGCAACCCTTGACTGGACATGGCCTGGCATGAGAAAAATCCTTGGGTGTCAAAATCAGGCATGATCTCAGGAAAAAGTGATTTTCTGTCTATAAATGCCCAGATGAATTAGATTTTTTTTCCTAAACCTTATGGTGGGATTCCAATCTAAAGTCACCTGCACTGTCTTTATTCAATTGAAAATACATTAATTCATAGATGCTTTAAAAGATGCTTCATATTTTATTAATGAAGAGTATCTTTATCTTTTATATTTGTCTATAAATGGTCTTTTTTGAAATATAAATAATGGCAAAAATGAATAAAGCCTGTTCAATGTTGCTGAGTTCAACCCTAAAATCCAAACAACAAAGTAAATTCCATGCAACAAAATCCCCAGAGATCATTTATATAATGCAGACAAAAATAGGAAATCTGACATTTCGGACTAAACTTTTCTTAAATGGATGAAATTCCATCAAGGTTCAAGTCGATAAATGCTGATCAAAACCTCAAGCAGTGGCCCCTGATTAATTAGAATTATTTTGCCTTTACTCTGAATTAGATGCAACCCGTGTATGCCCAACAAGACCAGATTTCAACTGGAGTTTTGTCTCAGAGATAACTTTAATTTTTGCTTGAATTTCACCAGTCAGAGCAGCAGATCGCAAATTATGACGACAAAATGTTGCTGCAGCTGCTCTGACGAAGCCATTTATTGAGTTCAGCCACTGCGAGGAGGGTGTAGCTTAAAGATGTTGAACTTTTTAAACCAACCCAAACTCCCCACTAAGTGCTCTCCATGCATTATCTTTAGGAAGGCTCATCCTGAATAATTTTGCAGCCCCTTTTGGTGCCAACATCTTTGTTTAACTCACACTCTGCGTTATTGCTTTGGGAAATGTACTTGTGAAAGGGAACGTGGCTCGTGTTGCTGTTGTAGCTTAAAAGTGCTGTTGTTTAACACTTTTTCTCTTCAGAATCCGGGCAGATCCCTCCTTCTAGTCGCAAATATTTCAAAAAATAAAGAGCAGGGAGGATCTGAGGTAGCAGGACATGGAAAAACACCGTGAGAGATGCTCTGGGGGGATGAGAAACGGTGATACTTCATTTGTGTTAAGCTACAATTTATAATAAAACCATATAAAACGCAAAAAAAAGGGGATTGTACTGTAGGGAAAAGCCAGTATGGAAATATCCAGGATAAATGTAAGAGTGGATGTCTCCCTTGTGACTTAGGGAAAATACTCTGAGGGGAAATTTTCCAGCAGGGACAGAGACACGTGCTAAGCCTCAACCCACTCTCAATTTGGGGATGAATATTGAGGGCAGTGCTCGGGGAGTCTTGTGACTTTTAATTTATGGGGTAAATTAAAGCATAAAAACCTACAGATTGTTTAGGGAGCAGTGGAATGGATTGCTCATGGAATCACCATCCCTGGGGGCACCCAAGGAATAACTGGACGTGGCACTGAGTGCTCTGGTCTGGTTGACAAGGTGGGGATCAGGCACAGGTTGACCCTGGAGGTCTTTCCCAACCTCAATGATCCTGAAACATCTTCATGCTTTGAAAAATCCGGATGAAATATCAACAAGAAGCAGGATGGGTTTTTAAAACCCTCCTGCTTGTTATGAAATATGTCACTATTGCTTTTTTATTTTCATTTTTCTTTTCTTTTTTTTTTTTTTTTGGTGGTTATTTTCCTCCCAATTATAGCGGAAGCAAAAAATAGACACATCCTCCAATAATTTGGAATCCATGGATGCTTTTGGTTCTAACGCCGTGAGCGCCATATAAATGGAACTCGTTTGCTTTTTTTAGGGAGATACAGCTGCAGTTGGATTTAGATATTCCGAGGCAGTAACCTCTGGAAACGACATTTAAGGAACACATCTAAAAATGCCTCGGATTTCAGATGTCATGGGACAGACGAAAATGCTGCGTGTGAGGCAACTGCAAGGGCCTGCAATGAGAAACTGGGGTTTGGAGCTCGACAGCTGAGGGCAGCTGCTCTCAGATGGTACCAGATAGAAAGATTTCATTATTATCATGATGAAAAATCTTGCATTAATTGTAGCTTTTTTTTTAAATTTTTTTTTTTTATTTTCCCTGAAAAGATCTCAAGGCGAGAGCAACTTCCAATGGCTCTCGTGGAGCTTGGAGTGCCCTGGGAGTTTTAGGGAATAATCAATAAAATTGCAGCTTTCCCCCCACCCCCTTTTGAGAAACAACAACCCCAACTTTGACACAAACCTATTTTTTGTGAGGGTTTTGCTGGGTTTGTTCTGCTTTTTGCAACCTATTCAGGAAGGAGAAGAAACGTCTTCAGCTTGGTTCTAGTGGAAGGGTCGGACCTTTAAAGGACCCTTCCAACCCAAAACATTCCATGATTCCATGAGCTTCTGGAGTAGAATATGTTGAGTAGAATATGAATTATGAGCTTGTGCAGAGCTGTGAAAGCCAGGAAGGTTTGTTCCTGCAGCTGTTTAAAGCAGAATTATCCCTGAGCACTTCTTGCCCTGGTTCCGAGGGCTCGGGGAGAAGAAGCTTTGCAGAGTTACTCCGTTGGCTCACTGACAGCTGGGAAACTCCCTCATCCCGAGGTTATTCCTTGTGAATCTTGTTCTGCTGGCTCCCCTGGTGCCTCTTCATGTGGCCCTGACAGCACGAGGAGATTGGAGAACTGGATTCCCAATTTCCATGTCTTTGTTCTGCAAAACAAGCCCATCAGAATAGATAATGGGTGAGATACCGAGACCTACATGCCTGAGCCCTCATAAACAGGAGCAAACGAATGGAAAAAAAGGAATTAAGAGTATTTTTATTTGCATAATTTCCATTAATAAAACATTCTTTTATGCCGAGAAAATGGAGCCTCAGCTGCAATTTGAACGGGAGATATTAAAAAAAACCCCTGTTTGTTTTTTTTTCCCTCCCCCTGCAGTCTTGACAGGAAGCAGCAAGTGACTGCAGAGCAGCAAACTGGGCTGCAACAAACACATTCCAGCCATTCCTTCGCCCACCACGCTCCTGCCCGGAGTTGAGGGAAGGCACGGGAAGGGAAAGTGCCAGGGAATGTTACATCAGGGAATCTGACATCACTCCAGCGCGGCCACTCGTGCGGCAGAAAATAAGCAAAGGCACCCAGAGCACTGTGAAATGTGTACTTTGGGTGGGTCTGCAAGGCTCAGGATGTTTGTCCTCAGTTCCTAGAAGGGCTGCAGTGCTGTCTCACACCGGGATGAGGGAATGAGTTCCTTCCTCCATGTGCAAACATCATTCTGCTCTTTGCTGAGGCAACATAGGCAGAAGGGCTGCAGCACAGTCTGGGATTGGGCAGACTTTTCCATGTCCTTGGGTTGATTTTCATGGAAAGAATAAGATCCTGCAGGAACCCAGGGGATCACAGACCCAGGGAAGAAGGGAACGTGCTCCCCAAGTTGTGTAGTTTCATAGCTACCTAAAAATCCATGGCTGTGCTTCCCACCGCAGAGAACTCCTGTTCTCATGGATGCTGCCTCGGATTTTCATGCTTTTCCCTGGGAATCTGCAAAGAGTCAGGTTTGGAGAAGTAACTTTCTCCTGCCCCAGCGTTGTGAGACACCTCCTGGGTGTGTTCCCTGGTTCTGTGCCTGGTGCAGGCTCCGAGCACTGAGGTACAAGGAGGGATGTGCAGATCAGGAATTCCAAATGGTGGCTTCTTCTCTTTCTGTCCCTAATCTGATTAAAAACACAATTTCCAGGTATGGTGGCGAGGAGGAATCCAGGGGCTGCCACAATGCACTGACTTTCACATCATTTTAAGCAAATTAGTGAAAAGATTATCATGGAATCATGGAATGGTTTGTGTTGGAAGGGACCTTAAAGCCCATCCAGTCCCACCCCCTGCCATGGGCAGGGACACCTTCCACTAGCCCAGGTTGCTCCAAACCCCATCCAACCTGGCCTGGAACACTTCCAGGGATGGGTCACCAACAGCTCCAACAATTATGTATTCCTTATGCTAATTTATATTTTTTTTAGTTCCAGTGGACATGGCTCAGTGTAGATAATTTGCCTTTTATCAGTGGTGGGGACAGGAGACGCCTGAAATATTTCATTTATAAATAAAACACCTTTATTTACCTACTCCTGCTTTTCTCCACCACAATTTGAAGCTTTCCCATTTTTTCTCTGGCAAGATGTGTGCCTACCCATGGATTCAATGAATTGATGTGGAATTTAATAATTTCTTCCTCTTAACCTATTTTTTTTTAAGCGTTCTTCCTTCGGCTTCTCCTCAGGAACTTATTTAGGCTTTGTTTCCCTTCCCAACTCTCAGCCTCCCCGAGGTGTTGCTCCCTGTCTCAGCTGACCTGTACCTGAGCACAGGATGCTCTGCTGGGTCACTCCTCCCGTTGGCATCCCCGAGGAAGGTTGGAACATTTTAATACGTGGCACCATTCCCACAGCTGTCAGTGCTGTCTGCGAGTTTATTCTCAGCACAGTGTGAAGTTTGAGCCCTGCACAAGGGCAACACTTTTCCCTGAAATTGCTAAGACATCAGTTTTATATTCCGTTTTCTCCTGAGCATAATAGAACTTGTTAGCAGGTCCTTACCCCCACCACCACCCTCAAATTCGAGATTGGTGTTCATTGTTCAGTGAATTTGGGGCTGATTTGCTCATGAATGTGCTTTGTTGTAGCTCTGCAAAGGTTTTCTGCTCAGGCAATGGTTGCAAAGCACCACTGAAGGCCAATCATCTAAAATACATATAAACGTTTTTCCTCAGCTTGTGCTGCCCCACGGACTGATCTAGTTCTGAGGGGCTAAGAAGGATCCTTCTTTATCCCTGAAAAACACAGAGATTCCTCATGGATCCCTGTGTTCCAACCACAGTTTGGTTGCACTTTCCTCCTGTAAATAGGCCATGGCTCCAGTGATTTATCCGGGAGGGATGTGCACGTGCACCCCTGTGCTTGCACATGGATATCAGCGCCACATCCATGAGAATTATCTTCTGGATTTATACTGGTGCACCCAGAATGCGTTTGGGAATGGAACTCTGTGTGGGGAATACTGTTGGAGACTGGGAATTATCTGAAAGGATCATCTGGGATATCAAGACCTCGTGGCACCAGACGCATCAAAAAAATCTGGTGGAGAAGTTAACCCACTTCAGGAAAATATGGAAATAATTGGCAGCAGAACAAACAGCAAAGCACTGAATAAAGAAGAGGGAAGAGGAAGTGACTGGCAGGGAAGAGCAGATGGGAGCGTTTGTAGGGAAAGTTGGTGGCATCCTGTGAGTTCCCAGGTTTTATGGCTGTGGTGCAGCAGCAGTTCTGGGCTCCCCTTCCTGTTTTGGTTTTCAGCTCTGTAAATCAGGGCTCAAATCTCTCTCTCTCCATCCTTGGAATTGTAATGCATAGGGAGACATTTCTCAGGGAAAAATCCTTCCCTGGGAGGGTGGGGAGGCCCTGGCACAGGTTGCCCAGAAGAGCTGTGGCTGCCCCTGGATCCCTGGAAGTGTCCAAGGCCAGGTTGGACGGGGCTTGGAGCAACCTGGGCTAGTGGAAGGTGTCCCTGCCCATGGTAGGGGGTGGAATGAGATGATCTTTAAGGTCTCTTCCAACCCAAATCATCCTGGGATTATATGATTCTCTGCTTTCCTTAAGCTCATTCCCTCCAAATCTCCTGGGATGGTTTCTTGGGCCAGCCATGGACTTGTGCTTGTGGCCTCCAAAATGTCAGATTTTTCACTTTTTCACTGCAGGGAAGGGAGAAATATTTCACAAACACCTCCGTGTTTGAAGAAAAAAAGGGATTTATAGTTGTTGATGCAGAAATTCCAGGAAAAAACAAAATTACTGAGGCAGCTGTGAAATTGTTGCATGGGAGAGACATCAGAGATTTTCTTTGTGTGAAGGAAGCCAGAGCTGTGGTTTTATGAACTGTGTATCAGCCATTACCTGCTCACAGAAGGGCTCTTCAGCCTGGCTCACATGGGCATAAAACATTCCAAGAGCAGAAGGTGGAATTAGTGGGTGTATAAAACCGGTTCTGCCAGGCTGGGATTGATGTGGGGGGAAGTATCAGACCGTGGCAGGTTCAAATCCGGGGTATTTTTTTTTATTCCAAGGGACAGCAGTTCCATTGAAGTTGCTGTTTCCCCATCAGGCAGGAGTACTCCACGTTAAGGCATTCCAGCCACTCCGTAAGGTCTTGTGGGTGTTCCCAGTTTCCAAAGGGGATGCAAATCCAGGTGCCTGGTGGATGCAAATGCTCCGGGCTGGGCAGAGCAGCCGGAGGAACGAGCAGGACAGGACCTGCTTTTCTGATCCAATTCCTGCTTTGCCTCTCTCCAGAGCTCCCCTGCCCATTCCCGGTTGGTCTCCTCGCTAATTCCCAACTTAAATATTTGTTCCTGAGTGGCTGCAGAACTGACAAGTTTCCTGGATCCTTTCCATCCCGTGTTTGGAGCTGACATCACCCTCTCCTCAGAGCTTTCCTGCTCCTCAGGGGCTGACCTCGGACACCACACGGAGCGCTGCCTTCCAGGATTCAGGGATTCACTGGCTCGCGTTCCCGGAAGGAGCCACCCAGGCACAAGACTCCTTTGATTTCAGGGATTCCTCAACCATTTGTTGTCCTTTAGAATTCCAAGACAAACATGCTGAGAGTGCTGGACACGTTTATTTGGATATTGGTTCTCCCTCGCAGTTACTGCTCCCTCTGGAATCTCTTTCTGTCCCAGACATTTAAGATCTCTTTCCCTGTGTGGTTTTTTTCTCTGGGTTTTTTTCCCCCTTTTTAGTGTTCAAATGAATCTGCTGGAGGGTGCACCCCTTTAATTCCATATTTGATCTATCTTAATGATTTGCTCTTATGGGAACTCCTAAATCCTACTAAAACCAAACCAACACTTTCTTTTCATTGCTTGGAATTGCATAATTTATATTTATTGCTCAGTTCCTTAGAGAGAATAAGTAACCAGTTCTTAAAAGGACAGAAAGGATTGGTGCTTTTGCAGGAATAACTTTAAATTTTTTTAATTGCTAAATCCTACTCTCCTTCTAGTTCAGGGATGATAAGGTCAGACAGGAGACACAGATTCCATGGAGAAGTTTGTCAAGTGTTTGTTATGGGACCTGTGATTTTTTCTTGGCATTTGTGCAGGACAGACCTGTAGAGATTAATGATCAATAATAGTGAGAGAATCTTCCTAGAGAAGCAGCTGGGGCATTGTAGTGCTTGGAATCTGGGCTGGGAATGTTGTTTGCTGAATTTATCTGGGCAAGTTCTTCAGCTTTTCAGTGACTCAACTTCCCTGTTTTGAAGCAGAGTTACCAGTAAGACATTAAAACTGCAGGCTATTAATGAGAAAACAAGTTACATTGCTGAAGGTATCAAAAAATCACTCATATCCTGCTTTAATAGACCCATTTTCTCACTTCCAATAACTTCTGAGGCCAGAAAAATGGCCTTGGTGATGACTTGAGTGGAATTGATAAAGGGCAAAGTAGTGCTTAAAGAAAATAAGAATGACAGAATGTGCTGAGCCAAGGAAAACAGGAAAACTGGTCAATTCGGGATCTCTCAGAAGCAGAGGATCCTCAGGAATCTGACCAGCTGCCATTCCAGGGCCTGCTGAGGTGTTTCTACAGGAGAGGAAAGGGAACAAGGTGTTCTCCTGTAGCGTTTTCATTTCATGTGCAGAGGCACCAGTCAGAGTTGGAAGGTCATGATTTAATTTGAATGGAAGAAACTCCCTGATAACTGTTAAATAAATCAATGTTGCTTCCCTTGGCAGAGCCATGGGAATAGAAGGGTTTAGTCCTGAGGTTCAGAACTGCTTCTGAGGTGTTCAAAATACCCAACCCTTGTAGTTACTCCTGTTTCACAAGGAATCTGTTTTTTGGGCTTTAAATTATTTAGAAATACACAAGCAGCCAATAACCAAGCTCATCACTCTGTTGAAAAAAAGTCACCATGAGTGTGTTTTATGGTCTGAAGAGGATGTAGATGGGCATCATACATGTGGGAAAACAAGTCCATGTGGTGAAGGATAAGGGGTGGTTTGGAATACAGAGGAAACCGGGTGTGAAACACCGAGTTTTGGATTCCAGACTGGGTTTTGGGGATCACTCTGCTGCAACAATCGAGTGCTCAGTGTTGTACAAACTAAATAACTGCTTCAAGTGGTTTAATACCACATATCTGTTGTCTGCAAGAACTAAACCCTCCCCAATGTTTCTGCTAACAGGGTGGAGGGATCTGCCCAGGGTTGGATTTCTGCCTGCCAGACAAAAGACCTGACAGCATTTGTGGTGAAATAATCTGCTCTGTTTGCAGACTGGAGGAGAAATCCTTTCTGTACAGCTGGTGAGTTTTTGTTTTTACAGTCAAAACAGATGCACTGGGGAGGGAAGCCACTGGGGATGGTTTGCTTTAACCCTGCTGGAGTCATTAGCTGTTGGATTCTAAACTGTTTGCTGTTTAAACATGCTGATTCCAGGCCAGCTTTCCAAGGAAAAACTTCCATGCTGTTCGAGCTTTGATTAAGTGAAAGCTCACCCAAAACAACGATGAAAAAAACCAAAACACCCCTCCCCTCCCTCTTCTACTCTGTGGCCATTAAAACCTGCAAGAAAATTTATAAAGAGCACGTGCACATTTCTTCCCTAAGCCCTAAATTTGTGCCAGTTAAATGTACAGAGAATGTGGGGCTTTGTGGCTCTCAGGCACATTCATTCTTGTGGAAGCACTGGCTGTAAATCCAATTTTATAGATTAAAGACTTGCAGCATAATGTAGGCACCTGTTGGTTTATGGGAGCCTAAAAATACCTCCCCGGCTATAACATGTTTTTTTTTTTTCAGCAACTTGAAGCATGTGTGTGTTTTTTGATACCTTTTAGCTATTTTTTTTTTTCAGTCCTTGTCTGTCACCTCAGCCTGTTGTGGCAGCTCTAATAGGGAATAATAAAGGACATGCTGTTCACTGGCTGGTTCAGATGCAGGGAGGGTTTGCCATTAGCAGTTTGTAATATAATAAATATAATAATGTAGTATAATATAAAAACATAATAATATAATATAACATAACATAATGTAATTAATATAATATAATATAATGTAATTAATATAATATAATATCTCCCCATGGTGCAGAAAGAAACCAAAAGGCAGCACTGAGGAGGTGACAAGGTGGGCTCTGTCACCTTTGGTGAGCTGGGTGTGATTACAGGGAAGGGAGAGATTGTCCTGACTGGGAGAGATTCAAAGGTTCTGTTTTGTCAGGGACTAAATGAGGAGGAGTCTTTGTGGTGTCAGGGTGAAAGGAGCTCTCCCAGGCTGAGGGTTTGCTTGTACCAGTGTGGGAGGCTGTTCCTCTGGAATCTGGAACTCAAAGTTGGTCAAGAACCTCGGTGTGGGACAGTCCTGGCTTCAGGACGTGTCTGGGTGAGCACAGCAGGGCCACTCTTGACTCTTTGCTTGAGGATTTGTGTCTTATTGATGGTAAATGTTCTGGGACAAGAGATTGTGGAGTTCAAGGGGAGCCAATCATCAAATCACAGAATCACAGCATCATGGAATGGTTTGAGTGGGAAGGGACCTTAAAGTCCATCCAGTGCCACCCCCTGCCATGGGCAGGACAACTTCCACTATCCCAGGTTGCTCCAAGCCCCGTCCAACCTGGCCTAGGACACTTCCAGGGATCCAGGGGCAGCCACAGCTTCTCTGGGCAACCTGGGCCAGGGCTTCCCACCCTCACAGCCAACAATTTCTCCCAAATATCCAAACTAAATCCACTCTCTTTCAGAGAGAAACCAAACAAGGGCCTTTTGGATCCTTTTGGTCCTTTTCAGGATCAGGTCAAACTTGTGACTGAAACAAATGGGGTTAGAGATAATTAGAGATGAGATTTAGGAATCCCAGCACCTCACACCCGAGTCTGATGCCCACAGCAGGAGCACTGCTTTGGGAATCTCTGCTTTCCCTTCCACCTTCCCTTAATGGCATCAAGATTTCCATCCTTTCATTAAATATGGTTGAAACTGGCCCATGGTTCAAAAAAATTACCATTTCTGAGCAGGGGCAGAGGCAGACTGGGAGCTGCTGTGTTTACATAAGCTTTGTTTTCTTAGGAAACCAGGCTAAAAAGCCCTGGCTATGTTGATATAACCTCTGCTGGTGTTGGGATGGGGTTGGCTCATGTTGAAGTGCTGATTCATCTGACAGTGTGTTTAGCTGTGGTGAAGGGAACGAGAGCAGGGTTTGCAGATAACACAAAGTTATTGGCTTGAAACTGGGAGATGGGAGGGAAGAAACAGGAAGGAAATCTGAGCTCTTGTAGGTCAATCTTTTGGTTACATTGGCATTAAATCAAGAGCAGGAGGAGAAAAATTGTGCAACAAGAATCTGAGCCTTTTTTTTTAAATTTTTTTTTTACTGGCTCGCCACTTTCTATTTATGGGAACCCAAAATGACCTGGCTTCCTGGGCTGGAAACAGTAGTAACATGTCCTTGATGACAGTCTGACTTTTACATTTCAAGCCAGTCTTTGCTACATGTTTAGGGCATTTTTTAGCTGATGCCATAGTTTGAAAGGTGGTGGGAGCTGGGACACAGGAGACACCAGGAGATGGTAATAAAATCATAGAATCCCAGAGTGGTTTGGGTTGGAAGGGACATTAAATATTATCCAGTTCCACCCCCTGCCATGGGCAGGGACACCTTCCACCAGCCCAGGTTGCTCCAAGCCCCGTCCAACCTGGCCTTGGACACTTCCAGGGATCCAGAGGCAGCCACAGCTTCTCTGGGCAACCTGTGCCAGGGCCTCACCACCCTCACAGGGCAGATTTTTTTTCTAATATCTCTTCTAAACCTCCTCTCTCTCCGTTTGCAATCAGTGCTGAGTTAGGGCTGCCTCTTCCACCCCCAGCAAATCAACACTTGGTGCTTCCCTCCTCCTCCCCCTCACTCTTACATAAATATTGTCCGTCATTCCTCTTTTTCCCAACAATTCCTGCAGGAAGAAGGAGGCAGGAATGGTCAGCACGAGGGAGATTAAGCAGAGCCATCAGCAGCCCAACTGGTACAGTTTCTCTCCTTTGCTGGGCTCTTGTGCTAAATTTAATCTGTCCCCCAGACAGCTCAGAATCTATTTTTTCCCCCTGTTCTGTTTTTATTCAGGCTGTTCCCTGAGTGCTCCTTACCTGTGCCCAGCCTGTGTGACACAGGGACAGAGTGATGAGACACGAGGGGATACCTTGGGCTCATTAAAACTGAGAGGAGGGTCCCCATGGCCTCAGCAGAACATCAGCACCACGAGTGGCTCAGGCATTTTATTCTTTGGAAGAACAGGAGTCTGAGGATGCAGCAGTTGGATACAGGCAGTTGAATATTTGTTCTGTTCCTGAAATATGTCACTTGAGGGACAGAAGGATTAATCTCACCTCCCACAACCTTTGCATCCCACTGCAGGGCCACCAACTGCACCCCAAACTCAATGTATATGTTTTAAACATATATTTTAAAATGCAGCTTTTAGAAAGAAGGGAGGATGTGCATCCAGGAGATGATTTTTTTGTCATTTAACCTCTTACCCAGACAATGATTGTCACAGAGACCATAAGCATGAACCTGAGGGAAAAAGGGGACAGAGAAAGGAAACAGTAGGAATTGTGTTCACACACCTTTCTGGCAAGGTGAAAGAACACAGAGCTCTTGTTTGATGCCTCCTGTACGTAGGAGAATTCACAGGGTCATGGATTTATGGAATCACAGGATGGTTTGGGTTGGAAGGGACCTTAAATCTCACCCCGTCCCACCCCCCTGCCATGGGCAGGGACACCTCCCACCAGGCCAGGGAACTCACAATGGCTCTTGGAATTTGTTTTGTCTCCCAATTTCTTCCTCTTTCATCTTGCAGGGCCTTGAAAACTGGACTTTACCATTCAGTGCTTGGCTTTGGCCAAAAGCAGCCCCATCACACACAGCACTTCATGGTTCCTTAAACAGCTCAACCCTTCTAATCTCCTCTGATCACCATGGAAAGTGTTCCCTGCCCCTTTTCCTCATTTCTCCATAATATTGGGACCACAGAATTCCTGTTTTTCCTTGCAGTGACTTTTACCACCATTCCCATTGACTTCTTGTCATAAAAAGCTTTTTTGCTTCTTGTTCTGAATGTCCCTAAAATGAAAATTTAAGTCACAAGTCTAATCAACCCACCCAGGAGAGAACAATTTAACAATAAAACACAGTGTGGTGGAATCAGCTACCACTTGGATTTTCTAAAATGCCCTCCTTCAGAAATAAACTTTATTCTACTTCTGTGGAATGTTTATTCCGCTTCTCCTGCCTGCTGGGTGTTTGGAGCCTGCTGGATGATGCAGAAGAGAATTAGGATTCATTGCTCTGCTTTTCTCTGTGCATACAAATAATACACTCACAGGAGTGGGATTATTTATTCATAGGTGTGAGGAAATGGTGTAAATACTTCACACAAAATTAACATTTAAAAATGCATGAAAAGTGATTTCAATATTTATTTCTACCTTAGATATGTATTTTTAGTTTTTCTTCCTCTGCACGTTTTGAAAGAGTTCTGTCTTTAATAAAGCACCTATAGATACCAGAGGATAATTGAGTATTAAATTGAAATAATTAAATTATATCAATTTCTGTGGAGTCTGAATATTTGACACTTCTGCGAACATTAAAAAATCTGGAATAACTGAGGAAGTTTATAAATTATTTTTGATATTTTTGGTTACCCAAGAGAACTTTAAAGACTCCACAGAAGTGAATTTACTTTGAATCTCTATCTCTCTATGTCAGATCAGAACTACTGAGCCTCATTTGCACCACTCAGGGTAAAACACAGCTCAATACTTGGAATATTTTGGTCTTTTGCCTTTTCCTGAGCATAACTTGATGCCCAACTGCATGAGCAGAAGAACCACATTTGAAGAAGGGATTTGAGTAAAGCTGGGACTGAGTTCTGAGCTCGGAGCTGTTCAGTTCTCTGCAGTGAGTGAGACCTGAGAGCACTTCTCTCCTTCTTTCAATTTTGCAGGTCAGAAATAAAGCCATTTGAAGGGAAAATGGCTCAAACAGTCCCCCAGACTCTGCTGTTCACATCACTTGGGCCCAGCTGGGGGTACCTGCTCAGGAAGTTTAACTCAGGCTCAAACACCTATTTCAGTTTGGGGTCTGTCTGGGTCAGAGAAGGAAGGAAGAGTTTTCCTTCTGCTGCTGAAAATACTCTATTGTGGTGTTTGCATTAATTTATGTGAACACAATAATTGTTTTTACCTGGGTTTGTTTTCAGAACAGGAGATTCTAAAGATCTCTGGCATTGATGCTTCAAACTCATGTCTTACAGAAAAAAAAAGGCAGGAAAAGAGGTCCCAGAGGGTTTTGTGGGTGATTCTGTGATAGAGAATATCCTCAAACCAGGGATTCTGCAGAGATGATGGGGAGTGGGGACAACACCCACAAATGAATTTGAAATAAGGATTCAAAAGAAACAGAAGTCACGTGGCTCTTACATTTTACATCCGAGTCTTTATTCCTTCTGATTATCTTCTGTGTGTGTGTGTGTGTGTAAGGATGGGAAAGGGGAAACTCAGGGAAGAGAATGCCTGGTTTTCCTGCTGGCCAGAGGCAGGTTTGGCCCCAAAATAGGGAATGGGAAGGAAGTTGGTGGGTGCTGGTGGTAGCACTGCCAGGGGAGCTTCTCTGCTCCTGGGGGCAGGAAGTTCTCAGCCCACCCCTCCTGGGTGACACCAACACTCCTTTGTCTCCAGCTGAGGAATTTTGCTGCCTGTACCACAGGCAGAATGTCTTGGATAAAATTCACAGCTGCTGTGGGTGGAGAAGAATGTCTCAAAGGGCCAAACTGAGCCTTCTTCTGGCTGGGGAGTCGGAAAGGAAGGAGGGCAGGCCAGGCTTGGGCTTGTGTCATGGTCTCACTATGTCTGCTGGCTTGGAAGGACCAGCATCAGGGGAGGGAGTTGATATTCCTGAGCCAGATTTGCTTGGGATCACGTTAATTGAAGGCCTCTGGTTTTTAATAGTCTCACATTTCTTACATGATGGATCATATTTGTTGGACTGTTGGTTTTGCCTGAGCAACACTAAGAGGAGAAGAGAAGGTTCTGGGAGAACTTCCAGTTCTGAAAGGGGGCCTGTGAGAAACACAGGGACAGGATTTTGAGCAGGACATGTGGCCATACCTCTAAACTGAAGAATTTAGGTTGATTTAGATCAGACATAAGGAAGAAGCTTTTGACAATGAGGGTGGGGAGGCCCTGGCACAGGTTGCCCAGAGAAGCTGTGGCTGCCCCTGGATCCCTGGAAGTGTCCAAGGCCAGGTTGGAGTGGAAGGTATCCCTGCCTATGGTCTAGATGACCTTTAAAGGTTCCTTCCCACCCAGTCTATTCTAGGATTTTATGAATAGTTCCTTTTATTCTGCCTTAGAAGCTGAACCAGCATTAATGCTCTTGGATTGGAGATATTCTCCAAAGTGTGGAAAAAGACTGTGAACCCCTTCTGATCCCATCCATTTTAGAGTGGAGAGGTCTCCACTGTGCTTTGGGATCCCTGGGGTGGCTGACACAGTGTCTCCTGGTGGTGACAGGCTCAATCCAGCTAACACTGACACTGCTGGCAGCTTTGGTGAAGGAATCAGAGCCTTCTTTAGTGACATCAGTTAGAGACACCAAGAGCTGTCCCCTCTTTGAAAGCCATGTTTTGAAAGCTCCAGGTCTGCTAGACCTTGAGCTGCTGGCTGGAAACTCCCACAGGAACATCCAAACCCCTGCTTTTCCCATCTGCTCCTGGGAAGGCAAATGTGACAACTCACTCTGGGGACAGGCTTGACTTCCTTCCTTAGCTTTGGATGAGTCTGATGCTGCTCATTTTCCTCCTGGAGGAGCTGCATGGAATGTTCAGTGAGTTCAGGCAGCAGAGGAGGTGGTCAAAGCTGCTCCTTGGGATGGGAATCCTGCACCTGTGGCCTACAGGTCATTCCACTTGTTGGCTTGGAACAGGAGGCAGGATCCCATTTGTCCAGGTTAAATCCCAGGGCTGTGTTCCTCAAGGTTTGCTTCCTCCTTCTTTGGTTGTTTTTCCTCGTTCATGTTATGCTGCCACAGGAATGATCAATGGAAGCCTTGAACTGGAGCCAATAGGACTTGTAGGAGCTGGTCTGGAATAACTTCCTACTGCTGTGTGCCAGAGTCAGGAATTCCTGACATTCCTGTCACCTGAACAGGTTCAGAGGCACTTCTGGAAGGGATTGGTTTGGAGTTGGTTGGTTGCATTTAATCACGCTGGGGTGATCCTGCTGTTCCTGATGGAATTGTGTCACCTCAGGAAGGCTGATGGCACCAAATGTCTTGCAAACCTTGGGATCCTTATTGTGGTTAAAATCCTCCTGATTGACTTCAGGAGCTTCACAAAAATTCCTACCCCACTGAATTAATGCACAACACAAAATTCTATATTTTCCGTGCCTTTTAATTCAATTTAATTATTTCCTACTGCAGAAAACTATTATTTATTTACTTATTAAAAAAAAAAATCTCCAAAAGGGCAGTCACTTCTTTTTAATAAGATTCTGTTTGAGTCCTGCCCAAACAATGGGGGGGGGGGGATGCCACGTGTCATTCCAGGAGCCGGGAGCAGGGAGCTCCTTTCCTCAGGGCTCTGGGGCTGGGCATGAAATGCTCTGGCTGGGATTTTATGAGCCAAATGTAAATGTGCTTAATGAGACACGAGGGGACCGCTCTGTGGCTGGGGAGAAATGGCTTTTAGCAGCAGATGCAGACAAAAGTATTGGATTTCAGTCTACAAAAAGCCAAAGACAAAAAGAAATAGAGCCTGTAGTCCCAACTGGAGGAAGGAGGTGTCAGAATTTAGAAGGCTGAACAGCTGTAGCCTGTTTATGTGTTTTAATCCATTGTTAGAGAACTGGAAGTTAAACAAAAGGCCAAGAGCATATTAAATCACTTTTTCAAAAAGGTCTGCAGTTCACCAAGACTACAAAAAGAAATGCCAGATTTGTCAATAGTTTTAGGCTTATATGGAAAGAACCTAAAATACACTGAAAGGTTTTTCTGAGTGGGTGTTGCAGGGAAAACTCAAAATCACAGGATGACAACAAATAATTCAGATGTCTCGTGGTGTCAGAGAGCTGATGAGTGCCTGAAACCTGCCCTTCCAAAGCTCATAACCTCCATCTGAGAATATTCCTGCTGTGCCAAGGGTTTCAATCCCAATCTGGCTGCCTGGGTGAGCCCTTTTCCTCAAAGTGTTGCAAAGTGACACGGTTCTGACCTTTAACAATGCTGGCATTTGATGCTGGTGAAAAAGGAAGCAAAAAAGTAATTATGAAATATTTTTATTGGCCTCAGCAGCGGCTCTGCAGTGCAGATGGTTTAAATTACCTACCTCAGGGTTCCAGTGTAAAGCTCAGATCCATCTCCACAGTTTTAATATTTAAAGGGAGGTACTAACTTGCTGGCCTGGATCTTGAAAGCAGCTTAATTGAGCCCTTAAAAGCTGGTAGTTGTGTCTTGTTTTGCAGGAGTCAACAAACACTTTTCCCCTGTTCATTGGCAGGGCATTACTCACACTCAGATGAGGAGTTTGTTTTTTTTTTTCCCCAGACTATTCCATCTTTCAGCAGAACATGAATCCTAATGGATGCAGTTGGACTCCACTGCCCTGTCTGTGTGGTGGCTCAGGTCAAAACAGAGTGGTTTGGGTGGGAAGGGACCTTAAAGCCCATCCAGTGCCACCCCTGCCATGGGCAGGGACACCTTCCACCAGCCCAGGTTGCTCCAAGCCCCATCCAACCTGGCCTTGGACACTTCCAGGGATCCAGGGGCAGCCACAGCTTCTCTGGGCAACCTGTGCCAGTGTTTTGTCACTCCCATTGTGAAAAACTTCCTCCTTATATCCTGCTCTTTCCTCTCCATCCCACTTTCACTTACCTGGTAAGCAAGTGCTACTTCCAGCCAGCTCTGGTGTTTGCTTCTTTTTTCCCTTTTTATTGTTCTCTTCCTTCTCCTTCTCCTTCTCCTTCTCCTCCTTCTCCTTCTCCTTCTCCTTCTCCTTCTCCTTCTCCTTCTCCT
>NW_020897767.1:2329099-2336884 GCF_003984885.1 Neopelma chrysocephalum
TCCTTCTCCTTCTCCTTCTCCTTCTCCTTCTCCTTCTCCTTCTCCTTTTCTCCTTCTCCTTTGTGTTTTTCTTCCTCTTCTTCTTCTGCTGCTTCTGTTTCTTCTTTCTTTTTTCCTTCCTTTTTTCCCCTCTTATTTATTTATTAATTTATATACATATCTCTTTCTTTATTTATTTCTATTAGGGTTTTCTTTGGGCTTAGAGAATGGATTAATTGGAACAAAAGAGCCCCTCTCTGGTGTCTGTGCCCTGCTAAAACTGTTTAAACATAATTCTCCTTGGAGTCCTGTGCATAGTCCCTATTATAAGACAAAGTTGCTGAGTGCCAGAAAAATGTGGCAAGGAAAGGCACTTAGGGGCTGGTTTGCTTCAGTTTTCATGGAATCATGGAATCCCAGAACGGTTTGGTTTGGAAGGCACCTTAAAGCTCATCCAGTTCCACTCCCTGCCATGGGCAGGGACACCTTCCACTCTCCCAGGTTGCTCCAAGCCCCATCCAAGCTACTTTCAAACCCAAAAAGCCCCATCAGGCTGTTGTGCCACAGGGTGTCTGCTGCTCCTTTGAATCAAGGACTGAAACAAGGCAGCCCTTCCCTTCTTATCTAGGCAGTTTTTGGTGTTTTTAAAGCCATTTGGGGAAGATTCATTAATTATTTATGCTTTTTTTTTCTTCCCTTTCACTCCAGTGAAGTCCCACACAAAAACCTAATTGATGCATTTTGCTCTTTCAGAGAATCACAAAATCCTAAAACGGTTTGGGTGGGAAGGGACCTCAAGGATCATCCAGTTCCACCCCCTGCCATGGGCAGGGACACTTTCCACTATCCCAGGTTGCTCCAAGCCCCGTCCAACCTGGGATCATAAAACCAGCTGGGAAGTCAGACTGGAACCACACTACACCCAAACACACACACACAGAGCTCTCAGAGTGTAACAAACCCCCAGTTCCCTCTTCGGTTCTGCACAGAAAAACCTCCAGCTCTGAAAAGCCTCTGACTGTTGCTTTTTGTAACAAGTCAAACAGATGGATTGGAAATAGTATTTACTGTTTATTTCCTCAGCATATCAATATGTGAGGAGCCAGTTTAAATTACGGTCTGACTGCAAACAAACCAACCCACGCCAAAGCAATGGAGTAAACACTGGTGTGTTTTGTTTCACGTCGATATTATGGGAATTTAGAGGGCTGATGTTTCTGTTTTCACTGGCTACCTCTGACTGGCCCAATTTTAAGCCTTGTAATAGAAGGCAAAGATTATGGGTTAAGAGATTTGGTGGGGAATTGCCACAGTCGTTGTTCCACAGCACTTCAGAAGGTTGGCACTTCAGAGCTCACAGGCTTTAGCGGCAGGAACAAGATTTCTACCTATTTCAGAGCTGTTAAATTTCCTTTTACATGAGAAGGACAAGTGTGAAGCCGTTGCCAGGTACTCTGATGGTGGGTTTGTGGTGCAGCAATCTGTTCCTTCCTCTCTTCCCTGGCTCCTGCTCGTGCTTTATTTTCTGGGCTGACTTCTTGACCTTTCTGGGAGCCAGCTGAGAGCCCTAAACCAGCAGAAAATCAACACTACCAAAAAGGAGGATGGTTTGGGACAATTTAGTCCCCAAAGCTGGCTCATCTTGAAGCCTTGAAGTGCCAGGAATGGGATGGGGACACGTGGCTGAGGACAGAGGGGATGAAGTAGCACTTTTTAAGCCATGAAATGGCTCAGCCGAGCTGTGTCCCTGAACCCTGCACACCAAACCACGTCAAGTTTGTTACCACTCAGCCTGTGTGTTATTAATTTAACATCTAGCCCAGCAAATTAGCTAAAATGTCAGCTCTTGACCAGACTGAACCACTGGCCATGTGCTTCCAGCTGCACTTTTCCCAACCGGCATCTCGTGGAAATTGAGACCAGATGAACCAAGGGAATGCAAAAAGAGTGAATTGAATATCCTCCCCGAATTATTCACTTATTTCAACAAACAAGAAGCACACTGATGTAATATATGACTGGTCTCAATGCTAAAAGCAAATCAAGAGCTGGAATGTACTTACGTGGCGAGACAGTAAATATCTTTGAGTCCTTATAATCCATTAAATTGCAAGAGTATGTCTGCCTGTCTAAATGGAAGGAGACATCTCTCCACCACTGTCATTTACTCCTCCGCTTCCTGCTTCTTTAGCCTTTTCTTTTTTATTCCTTTTTTTCTTCTTTTTTTTTTTTTTTTTTAAATAGGGCTCCTTTTGTATGTGTGAAACTACTGCTACTCCCACTGAAGTTTTCTCCTGAAAAGCAGAGTTAAAGTGCAGTGGAAATTGGTGGAGCAAAGATGCAGCTTTTCCCCTGGTAGCAGAGGATGGAGTGACACCAAAAACGGGCTCGAGCTGAGCCACCCTCACCCTGTGCCGTGTCTTGGAGCTGTTGGCTTTGCTTTTGGGATGTTTGCTGTCACCTCCTTGCCTGGTGATGCAGATGAAAACCCCAGAACTGACTGATTTGTGAATGAACACCCCAGAACCGACTGGTTTGTGAAGTATCCTCGTGCTACCCCATTGAAAATTCCTCTCTGTCCCAGCCTGCCCAAAGCTTTGGGGTTGGGCAGACCCAGTGCTTCTCCAGGTGATAAATATATAATTTAGGGTGATAAATGTCAGTTCAGCACAGGGAAACAATCTTTGTTGTGATGCTTTAGTCCTGGCAGGGGGCTTTGCAAGTCTACCCTAAGCCACGAAGTAAACCTGGCTCGGGGTTCCTGTGGGTCTCAGCAGTGGGACCTGAGATCTGGGTGCACAAAGGGGGTGGAGATGCCACAATGTGTGTGTGTTTTCCAGTTTATCTGGTGCCACAGTGTGAGTGTGTTCCAGTTTATCTGTCTGGGTTAAACTGATTTGGCACCATCTCTCAGGTTGCCCTGGAAGTATATTTTGTGTACAAATGGAGATACTGAAAATACAGTGATGTTTAGTCTTGTTCTCCACTCTTGACTTCCTGGTGTTGGCCCCTCATGATTTCAGCTCATCATCAGGTGCATCAAAGTGGAAGGAAAAGGTGTCTTCCCCCTTTTTTCCCCCAGTCTCTCAAAACCCTAAGATTTAAAATTATTTCTCTGGAATCTGTGACGTGTGACACTTTCTATCGTGTCACACATTACAAAATTGCTTGGGAATCAGGTCTTTGTCCTGTGGGAATGATGTTTCTAGAAAGTTTATCAGTTGGCTGATGAAAATCTCTGCAAATCTCCCCTTCCTGCAGCTCAGAACTCGTGAGATGATCCCAGCACTGCCAGTGCTCTCGTGATCCTGCTTCTAAAATACCTATTTTTGAAGGCCAGAAGTGCTCTGACCTTCACCTGAGCTGACAGACCTAAAAGAAAATCTGACTTTTTGCACATTCCCAAACAAATGGATGCAGCTGTGGAAGTTTGTCACGGCAGAGGTGACAGGGAAGAAACCCTCCAAATTTCCCCTACATTTCCAAATCCCAAAAGTCATCCTTTATAAACCAGGTTCACTCTCTGGCTGGGGTTGTTTATTGCCTGAGCAGTAATGGGGTGCTGGCACCTGTCTGGGGTTGGGTTTAGCAGGAGCATCTCTGTGCTCCTGGAATATGGAATTCTTTGCCTCTAGGAGAACACAGTCTGGTTGCTTCTTTTTCTGGGTCTCAGTTTTTGGAGCCACCAAAACCTCATCCAACCACCTCTTCTGCTTGATTGAAATATTAATGAATCATTAATCCAAACAGCAAATTATTTAGTGAGACATCAGCCAAAATCTCAAGTCTAAAGACTTTTTACGCCCTTAGTGTTATAATTTTACATAAATAATAGGAATTGGCTTGAATTCTTTTTGCAAAATTATGAATGGGTTTAATTTGTACTGCTTATTACAGACCACAAATCATCTCTCAATTAGTGACTTGGGTGGTTAGGCTTGTTAGGAGTTTACTGACCCCTAAAACCACCTTTTTGAAAGAAAAATACACACTTTGTGGATAAATATTTGCCATAACATTGTTCATTTTACTGAAACTGTCCAAAATTTTAACTTCAGAAAATGCTACCTGGTGTTTACCTCTAAGTCATTTAAGGAATTTAAACACATGCAGATTCGAACTTAAATATCCTTTGTCTAAACAGCTTTTAAGGTAGTTTAGTGATGGAACTGCTTTAATTTCCCTCTAATTGAACTCCTCACACCTATGAGACCCTCAAGGCTGTGGAGCTGCTATTTTCAGAGGTGCTGAGTGTGTACAGCTGCTGTTGCCTTCCCTCCGTGCTCGGGATGTTCAACGCTCCTCAAAATGAGCACACGCAGCAGCTGCTGCTGCTGGAGCACCAGAGGCCTGGGAAAATGGCTGGGAAATTTCTATCAAGGTTTTGAAGCGCTCAGAGGAGAGATTTAGATTAGATGTTGGGATGAAATTCTTCCCTGGGAGGGTGGGGAGGCCCTGGCACAGGTTGGGCAGAGAAGCTGTGGCTGCCCCTGGATCCCTGGAAGTGTCCAAGGCCAGGTTGGATGGGGCTTGGAGCAACCTGGGCTGGTGGAAGGTGTCCCTGCCCATGGCAGGGGGTGGCACTGGATGATCTTTAGGTCCCTTCCAACCAAAACCACTCCATGATTCCCTGATAACTGATTTAGAGCTGTGGGTGAGTGATACGGTCACCCTGAGCTCCCACACCTGCCATCAATATCTAACCCATAAATCACATGCCCTTCACCACAGAATTCCCTTGTTTTGGCCAACACGAGTTCCAAACTTGACAGAAGCTGAAAAAACTCCCCTTCATTCAGCTCAAATAATTTTACTTCAGTGTGTTTGGATCAGGGACAGAACTGAAACATGAATAGCATCAAACTCTCCCATCCTCCAAAACATGATTGATAAGTCAGTCCCACATCTGCTGGTTCAATTCTCCATCTCAGGTGTCCAAGCAGGTCTTGAGCAGCAGATTTTTGTGTTGAACTCTCAGACCCGAAGGGTTTTGTGTTTTCCGCGATCGTTCCCTGACTTTTATTAAAATAGGTTTCCACTTGCTGAAAGAGCAATTTTAAAGTGTCACACCCCAGCCTGTCACCGGGGCTTTGCCTGAAAACATCTGGACAGCGGGAACAGCTTTGTGTCAAGGGAAAGTGGACAATTATTTCAAACCTTTCATTTTCACTGCTGCAAATTAACAATTACATGTAATTCAGAGTATATACTCTGCACATTCTGGGTGAACAAAGCCACTAAGATTTATAAAAAGAATCAGGCAGCTCTGGAGATGTGAATGTTCAGACTGGAAATATTGGGTTATTCCCACTGAAACACCACCACAAATGTTCCTGGTGAGTCCCTGCTTACGATGAGGCGGGAAGGACGTTGAAGTTCCCACTCTCAGGGTTATTAAAGAGTTTTTTCAGCCCAGGACACACGTGCAGCTGCAAATCTGTGCCCATTCACAGCCTTTGAAACAGGAAACTGGGCTCTCAGACCACCAGGAAACAGGAGGAGTGTTTGCAGCAGCTCAGTCCTTGTGTTTGCCACCCATGGCTTGTGAGACTCTATTAAATATCTGCCAAGAATCAGATATTTAATGCCTTAAATGCGTTGCCTTTGATGTTGGATGTCTAAGATTTGTCTCCTTTTGTTTCAACAGACAAGTAATAAAAACTAATAACTTTCCTCCTTGGTTCACACCTCAAGAATTCAGTGCTCGAGCCTCAGTTATCAAATTAGAGTTGAGAATTTCTTGCCACTTGTACAAATATAAAAAAAAAAAAAAAAGAGCAAGGAGGAATTATTTATAGAGCTCCAGATCCTGCAGCCTCTGAACAACAGATTAAAGGCACTGGTGGTTATTTCGTGCTGCAATGAATGTTTTTACTAATTATGAGCCGTCTATTTTCCTTCCAAATATCAGAATGGGAAGAAAACAAATGTTTAGCAAACTAAGCACTGAGTTTATATTTCAAACAAATCTGTGAGGAAATGTGTCTTGCATTCACAGCAGGCTCTGCTCTATTAATCCATCATGGGAATCTGAAAGAAGCAGGCAGTGCAGGCAGGATAAGTGCAGGTTTTTAGAAAACTGCCATAAATGTTGTTATTCTGCAGCAGTAAATAAAAGCACAACTTTTATGTCTCAATCTTCAGCCGCTCAAAAACCGGTTCAAAGTGGAAGGTGATGTTTGCTCGTGGTGGTGGGAAAGACACTCATACAAATACACTTCTCCTGCAGCATGTTTATTTAGTAGCAAAATATGGGACAATTCGGGGGTAGAAATTCACATTTTACATGGGATGTGATAAAAACACTCAGCTCCAGGGCTGCCCCAGCCCTGGAATGCTCAAGGTCACATTGGAGGGGGCTTGGAGGAACCTGGGATACTGGAAGGCTTTAAGGTCCTTTCCAACCCAAACCAGTTTGGGATTCACACCTGAAGGTCTAACACAGTTTATTCCAGATATTCATAAAGAATCACATCAGAAACCCAACCTGTTGGGTGACTTTGGGCAGGTTACTTTGCTTTACATCTGTCAGGAAAAGTGCTTTGCAAAACTTCTCCAAAATCTGCTGAGAAGAACAATTTTTATGCCTTTTTTTTTTTTTTTTGCAGCTGTGAACACTTTTCATGTGAGAAATCCTGCACAGTTATCCGTAGATCCATCCCCAAACATCACAAAAAAGAATTAAAAATATTCCAAAGAGCTGTGCTTTTTTTTTTATTATTATTATTACGTTGGTTAGAGAGGATTAGAATCTGATATTTTCAAAAATAAATAAAAAAAAAGGGATTATTTAAGCAGCTCGAGTTCAAAGGCTGCATCTCACAGCGAGTCTGTGTGTTTTGAAGTTTGTAAGAAAATATTCTGAAGCCACTAGGCTGCTGCTGCTGTCTGGGAGCAGAGGGGGGACTTAATTAAAGTTTAGAGGCAGAAAAGAGGATGGGGAGAGTTTTATAACCATAGGCTGATATTTTTGAAAACCATAATCATGTTTTTTTAATGTGTAAAAGTGCAGATTTGGAAGGTAAAAGTACCAGGATTCACCTAAAGTTCCTGGAATCTGAGATTTCACTGTTCTCAGGACAACATCCTGAATGTTTCATCCACAAGGCTGGATATACATTTAGTGTGACTAAAAATGAGCTACAAATCCTAATTTTTTTCTAGATAAATCTACAAGTTCAATCAGCAAAGGATTTTCCTTTGTTTCTTTCATATGGATATATAAGTTCCTGTATTTCCCATGACAAAAACGTTGCCTTTCAATGTTTCATACTCAGTTTTATAAACCTTTTGCATTCTTATATTGGAATTAGTAGTGGTCCTTAAACACCCTTCTTTTTCTAGTTGCACCTCGTGCTACTGTGTGATTTTGGGGGGCTTTGTTGCATGTGCTGCTTGACAACTCCCCACTCTTTTGACGTGGCAAGAATGCCAGAAAATAGGGGATTTTGGAAGGCATCCTAATCCCCCTCTTTCTTAAGGGGAATCCAGGGAACTGTTGACAAAGCCTCTGATCACTGAGGGGACAAGAGAAGGGAGGTAGAAGGTGTTCCAGAATCGTGGAATCACAGAATAATTTTGGTTGGAAAAGACCTTTAAGGTCATCGGGTCCAGCACGGCCAAGGCCACCACTGACCCCTGTCCCCAAGTGCCACATCCACAGGGCTTTGAAATCCCTCCAGGGATGGGGACTCCTGAAGGAATTTTCCATCATATCCAACCTAAACTTTACCTGGCACAGCCTGAGGCCATTCCCTCTCCTCCTGTCCCTTGTTCCCTGGGAACAGAGCCCGCCCCCCCCCCCCC
>NW_020897767.1:2336984-2411631 GCF_003984885.1 Neopelma chrysocephalum
GAGCCCGACCCCCCCCGGCTCCCCCCTCCTGTCCGGGAGTTGCAGAGCCAGAAGGTCCCCCCTGAGCCTCCTTTTCTCCAGTATGAGCCCCCCCAGCTCCCTCAGCTGCTCCAGACCCTTCCCTGGATATGGTCCAGCCCCTCCATGTCCTTGTCTGAGGGGCCCAGAAGTGCCCCCAGGATCTGAGGTGAAGAAGGGGCAG
The DNA here is from genome assembly GCF_003984885.1 of Neopelma chrysocephalum. Taxonomy (NCBI): domain Eukaryota; kingdom Metazoa; phylum Chordata; class Aves; order Passeriformes; family Pipridae; genus Neopelma; species Neopelma chrysocephalum. The sequence goes on from NW_020897767.1 coordinate 2,337,187, forward strand.
TTTATGTTCAAGATTTGCTCCAGGAAGTATCTGCATGGGAAAGCTCAGCCACTTGAGCCTGGGGAATTGAGCCTGACCTTGAGCTTCCAGAGGCTCCAGAGGGGTGACCTTTGGATATGGAAGGGAAATTAGGAAGGTAATAACTCCAGGGTGCTCCAGGGCTAAGCTATCCCCGTGCACATGGAAATAGGGAGGCTTGGGAAGCCTTTCCTTATTTACTGACACCTCACTCTTGGGAACACCTGTGATTTTTACAATGAACAAGGTGCCATTTTTCTTGGAGCCGTCACCTCCTGTCTCATTGTAAGAATTTCCACCTTCCTTTAAAACAAAGCTTTCACTCTTCTGAGTTACAGGAGGAGAAACTTGGAAACATGGGCCCAGCTGTCACAGCGCCAACCGCTTGTCACTTGTGATTTCACCACCTAAATATGTGAGAGAAAGTAGCATTATTTAGACCTGTCTGGGGAGTGCTTTCATGTTCCATGGCCCTTCCTTGGGATCCGAGGTGTCCTTTTGTTTCCACACATTAAACAATGTGTTACTCACCGATTTTCCCCCCCTCCCAAGATGAGGAATTATCAGATCCATGTGTGTCTGAGTCCCCTCTGACTCTGTTCCTTCCATTCGGGTCAAACGAGACAAATTTTAGATCTTCAGCACAGGGCTAAATTTACCCAGTTCTGCACACTTGATTTGGCAAAACCATATGGACTTTTTGATACATTCCTCAGAGCTCCTCTGAAACCGTTTCCAAAGTCTGTATTCCTGGATTGTACCCACTGTTCAGTGGGAGGTGTAGAAGAACAACGCCTATTTTGGGAGGAAGATTTCCTGTGAACGTTCCCTTCAGCTACAGCCCAGAAGTGTGGAAGGGGCCAGACCTGTCCTCCCACCTCCTCCCACGCTCCCACACCTCCCCTGGGATCAGGGATCCCGCAGCCGGACACTGGATCAGCTCAGGGATGGACCGAGCACTGATTTTCTCCCTGTCCTTCAGGCTGAGCTCTGATCCAGAGAAGGTGGTGGGGATGTGCAGCTGGAGATGCAAAGAGGGGTCTCGGGTCAGCTTTAGCTATTTCTGCAATTCCACTTCAGTTTTTGCCGCGGGTTTTCTAGTGGAAAATCCCCTTTTAACCTGTTAGGCAGGATTTCCACAGGAAAAAATGTATTTGCTAAACACAAGCTGTGAAGCAGCTGACGGATCAATCCCCAGTGATTTGCCTGCAAGTCATCCTGTGGGATATTGGAAGTTTAAATCCTGTTCCCTGAGCAGGGTGAGAGCTGGAGATGTGTTTCTGAGCTTCCAGTGGGACTGGAGCCCGATCCTGCAGCAATATCCGACGGGCTTCATCCATAAAACAGTGGTTGCACAGATCCTGAGGAGTGGAGGTGCAATAATAAGAGGTTGGCAGAGAAAAAACTATGAGCTGCTGAAAAAAAATACATTTGAGAATAATCTGAGCCTCCTTTATGTTTCAGAAACAACAACTGCATAAATTGCCTTGTAACTGCTTTTTATTCTTTTGAGGAATGTTAAAATTGTAAGTAGGTTTTTTTGTTTCCAGCTTCTGTCAGTGGGCTAAAAAGCAGATTATTTGTACCTGAAAGGAGAGAGCTGAGCCCAGGGGTAGGAAACAGAGGGGTGCTGGAATATGCTGAGGGCCTTATGTTGGAGATAAGGAATTGAAAAATGAGCTGATGGAAAAAAATCACATACCTATGAAGAGGCATCTTTTTTTCTCCTGTTTCCCCAAACCCTGTGATGCTGGTTTGCCCCATGCAGAGCTGGCTCAGGGAGCTCAGCTGGCAGAAAAGAGTCACTGGTTTTTGTGGAGTTGGTTCTTGGCTGCCTCATTTTCTACACTGATTCACCCCAAAGTGAGCCAAACTCCGAAGGCAGGAGTGGGCAGGACAGCAGAGGAGCCAGGACACCTCCTCCTAATTTCACATCACCTTTAGATGGATCTAACCCCCGTCTAAAATATCCTTCTTAACATTTTAGAGTGATTTAGAGCCATTTTTAAGTTTTGGGTGGTAGCACGAATCTGGGAAATACAAGTGTCTTCATCAGCTGCTGGTTCAAACAAGTGGGGAAAGTCTGGACTCCTGGGGGTTAAAATTTGGATTTACTTCTGTGTGTGCCTGTGTTTGGCAGGGTTTGTAAGAACTGCAATATACAGAAATTCGCTTTCAAAAACAAAACCAGAATAGTCTGCGTTTTTCTCAGCAGAAACGATTAACTTGGAATTGAATGCACCATTTTGTTTCACATCAAATGTCTTGCTTTGAGCTTTCAGACACTCTCCAAGTTTCAGATCTCCTCTGCTCCGCTATAAAATCCAATCTGAACTTGCAAATAGTTTGTTTACTCCAGAATCACGGTGTTTGGTTTTTTTTTTTTTTTTTTGGAATATAAACGATTCCTTTTTGCTGCCAGCTCTCCCTCCTGTGCAGGCTCGTGGAGTTGGGCCACTTCCCCTCCCCAGCACTCCCAGTGAGTCAGGACTGCGGGTGGAACTGGAGCTCTGTCGTTGCCAAGAATAAAAGAAAAAAACCCCACTGCTTTGGAGAGCAGAAAAACTTCAGGGCATCATTTTTTTTTTCATCATGAAAACCCGAAAAGCTGCGCTTCAGCATTCGGATATTTTTGTATTGCTGACGATCCCTCGCCTTTGAAATGAAAAATGAAAAATATTCAGCGCACACATCGATTTAAAAGCACCAAACCCCATCAAAATGCAGCTTGTGATGCCTCAGTGTGTTGGGAGCTTCACCTTTGTCCAAGAAACCACCAAGGCCCTTGACCAGGTTCTTCATCCCATGGAATTTTCAGGGCTTGTTCCTGGGTGGCTTCAACCCCAGGGAAAGCTCCCCTTGCAGTCCAGTATCCGGTTGGCTGAACTGACAAGTTTTCTGGAAACTCCCCTCGAATCTGAGCTAAAATTAATTTCTCTTTGATGCTGAAATCACAGCTGTGACAAATATTCAGCCCTCTCCGTGATTCATGTGTTCTCTCCGAATGGGAAGTGTCAGAGTAGCACAATTTAGTAACTTGTGTTGACTTCCCCCTGGTTCAGCAATTCTAATTTAACGAGGGATCAGTTGATCTCCAGACCCACCCTGTTATTACCTGCCTATATCTGACTCTTTCCCATTTTCCCAACCTTTCTCTTCCACCTGAATACAAAATATTCTGTGTCCTGCTACGTGACCGAGCAGGGGGAGCATTTTCTGGACTAAATGCTGCAGAACTGACTTAAAATCTCACGTCTTTTTTTATACACAGAGTATTTTCTTGGGTCAAAACAGGCCCCAGTTTACCTGCAAAGTGTGTTTATCTTCTTCCTCTCTCTCTTGGCAGAGTTCCTTCCCCCAAGCCACGTGCCCACCTCCAGGAAGGTAAGACAGTGCTGGACACCTTGTAAGCTTTCAAATCTCAGTTCTGCTCCCCAGGGATCCCAAAAGAAGGGATGACACCTGTTTTCCTGTTGTTCCCACCTGTCCCCTTCCATCTGGATTAGGACACATCATTCCTGCACAGCTCCCTCCCTGCTAATAACTTAATTTGCAAACTTCTCCTTTTACCAGAGCCCCAAACCCCAGTTTGGTGCACGCTTCAAAGTCACACTTCCTCCCATTTTTTTGCCTTTTGGTTCCTTTGAAACCATTTCAACATGTTAGAATTGGTTTCCTGCACGTCACAATTGTTTCTTTGGTGATTGGTTTGTGTTTGAGGCAGAAATCCTGGTGGTCTTCCATGCAATTAAATACAAAATATCTGTGAGGATCCTGAAATGAAAACATATTTCTCTGCAGAACTGTCATCCTACCTGGTCCCTTCAGCTGAATTCTTGCTGTTCTCTCCCTTGGGATAAAATAATGTGTGTTTTAAGGCTGGGATTTCTCTTTCCTGTCTCGTGGCCGTTAAAAATGTGCAAATGAAACCTCGTTGTGTCGAACAGCTGGGAGATGTATTTAAAAACCTCGCATTAAGGCAAGTGAATTAACTAAGTAACAAAGTTAAAACCTGCACACCGAGAGGCCAAAGTGGTATCAGAGTCATCCCAATCTTAGCAGAAACAGCTGAGCAGAAGGGAAAACATGTCTGGGAAGGAAGTGAGCTCTGCTTGCACATTGTTCTCCTGGGCATGACTTACTGTAAGAACTTGCCAAACCCACCTTGTTAAAAGTCAGGCGGTCCCAGTCGCGAGAGATTTTTAAAAATTAACCTGCATTAGAGGGATTTTCTTGAATTAGGGCTGATTTGGTTCTCCTGCTCACAGCAATGTCATGTCAGTCGAGGGAAGGCAGTGAAATGCAGCTCATCACATTTAACTGAGAAAAAGAAGAAAAAAAATCTGCGTCTGGTTTTATAAGGAATATTTATTTTATGTGACAAGAGGAGTGGAAAAGAAATTATTTTTAAAAGGTCAGTCTATAAACTCCAGTCCTTCTAGTAGAATATTGAACAGCTCAGTCAAAGATGAAGGATTTGAGGTTTTGTCTTTTCATAGTGATGCCTCAACCTTGCACTTTGTAGGGTTCCCCTTTGAGAAGGATTTTTAGGAGGGCATCATCACCCTCTGCCTGCTCCTCACTGTGTCACCCTCCACCAAAGGAGGACCTGGCTCCACACTCTCATTCCCACATGGAATTCGAAGCTGCTCAGGAAACATTTTATTCTCCATTTGACTTTCCTTTTTTTTTTTTGGGTGCTGAAAAACTGTGTTTTTTGCATGAATTTTCACGAAAACTTTAGATGAATTTAGATTTTTGAGGGCAAGCTTTCGAGGCAGTTCACTATTTTGTGAGTCAGAATTGAGCTTGAAAACTGGTTGGAAGTGGAATGGCTGAGATCACACGGTGCCTTTCAAGTCAAAGATAGCTCCACTTGCTCAAGAGATGCTTTCATGTGGTTTCCAAGGGAAATAGTGACTTCTCATAAAATGTTTGGAAGAGAGCCAGTGTCCAAGTGCCTGGTGGCAAAGTTCTACTATTTCAGCCCCAAACACATTTTTCCAGCTAAATTAAACACGTGTTGGCGACGAATAAAACACCTTTGGAAGAAGTAGGTTGAGCAGGAGTTTAACATCATTGACAAATTAGATCCCCAAAGCCTCCTCTGCTGCAGTTCAGTGAAGGTGGGAAGAATTAACAGGTAAAGTACCAGGAACCTTTGAAAACTCCTCGTGCTGCAGATTTAGTGGTGATGGGTTGAGCCAAGGAGCAGGGGAGAGCTGGGCTGTGGGATCACAGAATCATTTAGGTTGGAAAAGTCCTCCAAGATCAGGATTCTTCATGGGGCTGCTGCTTTCCCAAGATGCTCAAACCCTTCCCTGGTTGCAGCAGGCCCCAGAGTTTGGAGTTCATGTCTTGTTCTCTGTGTGTTGTGCTTTTCATAGCACAGATCCTTATCTTGACCGTTGGATTTTAGTTTGTCTTGGAGAGTTTCCTTAATTTTTACTTCTGTAGTTTGTCGTGTTTTTAAACAAAATGACATAAACGTTCACAACAGCTTTAATTTCTGGTCCCCTGGTATTTGCTGCTGCTGAGGTTTAAGATTTCCAGTGTATTCAGACATGCTTGAATTCTGTTGTCCAAGGGGTGACAACAGAAAACCGAGCTGTGTGTGACATCCTTACTCAAACACCCCAAATCCTCAGCTAATAAAAAAGTGATGTTAAAGCTGAGTCTAAAACCACTCAGCCAAAAAAACAGAGAAGCCTGAATTTATCCCATTGTGCCAAATACAAGCAGAAGAACCCTCAGCTCACATCCAAACCTCGGTGTCTGTGTTACGTGGGGAATGTAACTTGTTTTCTCATTGCTAAACCCCATAAATATTTCAGGCATCGTACCAGGGCTCCTCACTTTCAACAAGCTTTTACCATTCCATTGACTAATTGTTCTGGGTGTAAAGAGCAGCTCAGGCAACCCAAATAATCCCCTGGAAGCAGTGCAGACCTGCAAGCCCAGGGGTTCACACGTGGGACTCTGGGAATTATTTTTTGGCTATTGATCCTCCCAAGGTCATAAAAATATTCATCAAATATTCAAAATATTCATCAAAATACTAAGCTAATTGTGGTGGGTTTAGCTTCTCTCTCTGTGTTTTCTTCTAATCCAAGAAATGGTTTTTTTTTTGATGTGCAAATCAGCCTTTTTTCCCATTTTAAGTGTTGGGTCACCAGTCACTGATACCATTATGATTCCTTTGCTTGTGCCAACCTCAAATACATTTTTAGACAAGCTTTATTTCACTAGAAGTATCATCAGTGCCTGTGTCTAAAGTGGGCAGGAGATGTCTGAGCTTGGCCTAAGAGTGTCTGCACAGCCAGAGGCAGCCCAGGCCTGGGGGGTGACAGATGAGCTCCCATTTGAGCCCTTTTACCAGTGGCAGCACTAATTTGTGTCCTTCTCCTCTCTCCCAGCCATCAGTTTTCATTAAGCTGATAGAAAATGATATCTCTGAGATGTCCACCTGGCTTTGTGATCTGATTAAAATTGGTCCAGAACTTACTGGGCAAAGGGGAGATGGGCAGTGTGATCACGGGGCTCTGTTTAACTGGAGGGAGAAGCCAAGAATTATTGGATTATAAAACTATATTGTGCATTTTTTTGAGATATTTTTGTCTCTTATGAAGCCTTTTCCTGGTCCATATTTGCCATCAGTGGCAGGAATATAAACTATACCCTTTACCCCTGATTTGCAGTGATATTTTACCTGGAAATCAGCGTTGGAAAATGAGGAAGGTCTTCCAGAAGCAACACCTTCTGAGGGGAGCAGGAGCAATGTGACCATCCTAAGGGTGAACATTAGCAAGGCTCCTACATTTGGAAGACATTAGGTAGTTTATGTACTATTTTATGCATGGAGCCTCCTAATAGTTACTTCTCGTGGATCTGCAAAATAGAAAAGACTTTAGGTTAAAGGAATAGTAATGAATCATTTATGAGATATTATCTGCGAAGATGGATTGGTTCCATCTGGTGCAGTAATAAAAATAATAATGCTTAGCAATTACAGAAATGCGTTACAGGTTTCCAGTGTGCATCACCAACATTAATCTAAGATCTAGCCCATAGCACAGTTTTTAAGAGCTTGTAAAAGGGCTTCTTCAGCTTGTACATCCCGGGTTATTTATTTACTTTTAACAAGGAAATTTGTTGTGATGGAGTTTTTAAGCTGGTTTGGAGAACTGAGTTGTAGCTCCTCGGCCTCAAAGAGGGGCCAAAAATTAGGTTTTTTTCCCTTCTGTTGGTTTGAGTTGCTGCAAATGTCCAAGAGAAATCCAGCTCTACAGGGCAGGTGTTCATTATCATACAAATGGTGGAAAAGTCCTGCAGGACTCACATTATCTCACAGTTATTTGTTAATCTCAGGTTTTGTGTCTTTTTTTTTTGAAGGCCAAGGGATTCTGAAGCAGAACAGAGTCTGACAGTGGTTGTGTCCATGTGTTATATTTCATATACAGGATATATTTCATATATAGGATCTTGTTACCTGAAAGAAATAACTTTTGTTCAACCCATGAGGAAATCAGATATCTGAAGTGATGTTTTCCCATAAAACATCCTTTAGATGCTTTATTTAATTATTAAGCCTAATTTAACCAACAGAATGAGTGCTGGGTTTAATTTCGTCCTGCTTGGGTTTTCATTTGAATTCTTGGAGAAAAAGGAGTGATGATAACTTTAGGCTAGAGAAAATATTGGAATATCTGTTGGGGTAAGCCCAGAGGTGGGGTAAGCCAGGCAGGATTTATAGGAAGTGCAATTTAATATATAAGTATATAACTGATATTTTGAGCATGTCCATGGGCTCTGTGAATACACAGATCAAAACATCCTCTTACTTTTTATTTAGGAACATGTGTAAGGGTGGCTTGGAATTGGCTTCTCTGCGGTGTAACCTGTGACCTTGAAAGCCAAGGTGCCACGTGAGCTCTGGCCTTGTAAATCTGTTTATCTGCCCACGTCAGAGATAAGACCCGAGCTTTGCACTGACCGAGGGGCACTAATTCCATTAACTCTGCTCAAGAGGAGTCTCTGTATCTGACTGGGGTGGATTGTGTGTTTTCACCTGCCAAATGTTTGGTTTGGAAACATTTAACACTTCTTCTAGAGAATAGAAAGGTTTCCTTGTAACTAAAACATTAATTCGACCGAGCAAGACATGATTTCCTTAAGCAATATTCTGTTAATTCATAGATAATGAGATTAATTAAAACAAATGGGAAAAAACCTCCAGTGTTTCATGTGCAGGGAAGATGATGGGCTCAGTTTAGTCATCCCTGGGTGCTGATCATCATTTACAGAGCAGAGCAACAGTTTGGTACCAAGTACCCCTTTAATCAGGAGTGACCTGGAAAGCAGCTCTGTCTCCTTATCCCGTTATCTGGGTTAGTGTTACATGGAATAACCTGCACATGGAGGAGCATCAGCAGGGCAAAGTCCATCCTGGCAGCTCCCAGGTGCTGCTGGACCTGCTCTGCTCCCAGCCTGGATCTTCCTGTGTTGCCTCCTGCTCCATGCTGGGGCTGTTCTGGTGTCCTCACCTGGACACTTCTGTGGTCATCCCAGAGCACACGGCACAGGATTGTGTCCGGATGGTTCTGGGATATCCCCAGTGAGGGAGACTCCACACCCTCTCCAGGCAGCCTGTCACCCAAACAGGGAAGAAGTTTTTCTTCCTCGTGTCCAGGTGGAACTTCCTGGGCATCAGTTCCTGCCCGATCCTCTTGTGCCAGTGTTGGATCCCCCAAGCAGAGCCTGGTCCATCCTCTGCCCCCTCCCTACACACACTGGGTAGGTCCCCTCTCAGTGTCTGCTCTGGAGGCTGAACAGCCCCAGCTCCCTCAGCCTTTCCTGTCCCAGAGATGCTCCAGATCCTTCAGCACCTTCACAGGAGCATCATCTCCCAGGAGCTCCATGTCCCTCCTGTCCTGAGGAGCCCAGACCTGGACACAGCACCACAGATGTGCCTCACAGGGCTGAGCAGAGGGGCAGGATCCCTTTGGTTCTTTGCTGGGTGGCAGCTCCTGCCTATTCCCACCTGTCAAACTGTAGCTACAAGAAATTATGTCTCATAATCTACTTTTCCTTCCATGCCTCCTCCAAAGCCTGGAGTGCACCATGGAAATGCAAGTGCACATCAGCCATTGGAGGAGGCTCCAAACTGCTATGGAAACCTGGCCAGAAATTTAGGAGGATGAATGGAGGATGGTCCTGAATGGAGGGTGGAACTCCCTTGGGATGTATTTTCAATACCACATAAGAGTTCAATTCCCTCTAAACTGGCTTCGTTTCATACAGTGGGGCATCAGAATAAGCCCTTTCAAGCTGGTGGTGCCCAAGAGCTTTGACTAATCCATCCCAGCTGATCTTGCTTTGAGGTGGTTGGATCTCCTGGCCCCAGGAGTGTGCTGCTGCCGGATCTCACCAGCCAGGGCAGGCAGGCAGGAAAATGTGCTTCTGCCAGAACTGGAATCGTGGCCCAAACCCACTCCCAGCAGCAATTTAAACCAAGAGGCCACTGTGAACAGGATCAGCTGTGCCATCACACACCTCCTGGTTTTTAACCTCTCCTGGAGGTGTTTTCCCTCCTAGGGGGAATGGTCAGAACTCAGAACAGGAAACTGCTGCTGCAAGATGTCCCAGGTGCCTTGTTTCTAGTAACCATCATCTGCAAAATCTAGTCAGGCTAGTAAATAAGTGGGGTGATATTTCTTTCTTTCTGTTATTTCTCTCCTTAAAAAGCGATAATTATAGTGGAGAATATTGTCCCAGAGTTCCAAAATAATTTTGCAAGAAAATGGTCTTTGGTTGTTTCTACTCAGATGGGAGCTCAGCAGGTAAAGGTTTTGAGAACATTTTAAAAGAAATGAGTTACAAAACAGCAGCACTGTTTGTTTGGGATATATAACTCCCTTTTTTCCACAGCGGGGTGATACCCAGGGCTGAGCTGCAACACTGAGTCATGTGTTGGGTTATCTGGTGCTAATGGCTCAATAATTGTGATAACATCAGAAATCACTATCACTCCTTGCTGAGAAATTACTTGTTGCCATCCTCTTGTTTAAATATGGCTGTGGTAGCTCTGAAATTATTTCCAGGACTGTTTGGAGGCTTCCCCTCGTTTAACCTTCCAGATTCTAGCTATAAAAATAAAAAGCTTTGTGTGCATGTGTGGGAAATTCTTGGTTCTACCTTCCCCGTGCTGAGCTGCCTTTGTACATCTTCCCAGTGCTTTCCAGCCATGTGTGATGTTGAGCAGGTTTTATTTTATCTTTTTTAGTGTCTTGTAAGGATCCAGTACCTTGGTTTGTAAAATGTGCAGGGAAAAAAGGTGTTACTGGCTAATGGGAAATAATCTTAATAACACAGCTCATCCCTTTCTTTCGTCCTCTGTCGTCATCAGTGCATCCTGTGGTTGTTGCTTTTGAATGTTGGATTATCAAACTGATATCAAACTGGGCAAAAATGATTTGTTATCCCCCTTGTGTCTGAGTAAAGAAGAGTTGGTCTCCCTTAGTGGAATTCCCTGTGAAAATGAATCCCACCTCAGAGGTACCTGTGGGTCCTCTGGTCCCAGGAGCCCAAAATATCCAGAATGTTCATCCAACAGCAACTAAAACGTTTCTCCAGCTTGAGAGCTTTGAAACACTGGTCCCTGTTGCTGATGTTTCACAGTGTGTTCAGAAGGTAAGAAAGTGTATTTTGGGGAAGATGAAGCTGAAAACAAATTCCAAAAGTATTTCTGTTGCTCCTGCCTGTGTCCTTAGGATATGACAACTCAGGGAATCAGGTCCTGAATTATTAGAAACCTGAAGAAAAATTCCAGGGACACCCCACAGCCAGTATTTTCCACACCATGAAGACACAAGAAGTTGTGTTCTCACTGAGATCTTACTGCAAGTGAATCAATGATGATGATTTATCACAGAGGACAGATTCCTTTTGGTTTTATTACTGAGCATCCCCAGAGTGTTAGGTTATAACTAGAAAAGAGGAATTCTCTCTGTATCTTTCTGTGCTTTGCAACATTTCAGTGATGTCGTAGTTTACTCACTCAAACTGAGTGATGCTGATGTGGAGAGTGTGGAAATTCAGGTGAGGGATTACAAAATGAGACTAAAATTGGTGTAGAACTCCAAGCTTCCCAGCTCCTGCTTTCTTCCTTCAGCTGCCCTTGCCAGGAAAAAGCATAACAGAAGTGGGAGGAGGTTCCATTAGATTCTCTTTCAAAAATCAAAATAGGAGAGTAATCTTTCAGACATAAAATGTTGATGAGGTCTGGGCAGGACAGGTACTCCCCATTTACACACCTGAGCTGCAGGTGATGAGGGGAACATGGAACACAACCATGGAATAACTCACTGCCCACAGAAACAAAACTCCCATACCTTCAAAATGTCATTTAAAGGTCTTCAGTGTCAGGGACAGACCTTTTAAAATGGTGTTTCCAGAATATTCCTACCATTACCAGTGATATCAATGGCCAGATTATCAACTGTGTAAGGACTGGGACAAATGGCCATTAGGGAATTATTTGCTGGGAGAGGGAGTGTTGTGGTTTGGAGTGTGAGGCTGAGTCTGATTTTATTTTAGGCAGTTCCATCTCAGCTCGGGCACTGGGATCTCTGACCCTCCGTGCTGTAGGACTGGTCACACCAGCCTTGTTTCTCCTCCCTGGAGGAGATGGGATGATGGGAGCTCTTTATCCATGAAGAAGAGTGAAAGCTGCAGGGTGGGTGTGAACAAGGTTAACCGTATTCCTCCGTGTGGGAATCCATGTGGAGGAAAGCCAAGAGCCTGTTTGCTCGTGCCAGTGGTGATTAATAAGTGTACAAGTAGGTTGACTTGGAGTTTGTAATTTGTGCAGAGGTTTGTAACCTAATTGGCCTGAATATCTCCGGGATAAAACAGCTGGAGCTGTGCCAGGGGAGGGTTAGGCTGGATACCTGGAAAAGGTTCTTCTCCCAGAGGCTGGTTGAGCACTGGAACAGGGAAATGGTCACGGCCCCAAGGCTGCCAGAGCTCCAGGAGTGTTTGGGCAACGCTCTGAGGGACAGGGTGGGATTGTTGGGGTGTCTGTGCGGGGCCAGGGGTTGGACTGGATGATCCCTGTGGGTCCCTTCCAGCTCAGGGTATTCCATGGTTGTGTGCCAGTCCTGTTAAATCCTGGCACTTCCTAAAAGTCATGACAACCAGTGACAGGCTGGCTACAAGAATCCTGTCAGTGAGGGGCTCTGAAGGAATATGTCCATTAAGAGGGAAGTTCTCCCCTTGGAAGTGTTTTAGGACTAGTTGGTTTGGGTTTTTTAAAGTTTCTTGAACCTCTCTGCCTTTCTATTTTACTTTTTATAATTTTAAATGAACCCATGCATACCAAAGGTGGAGTGAGGGAGGGACAGACTCATTTCCAGAGTATATTCCTGATTTAGCAGGGCTGTCAGAGCAGTGGTAGTGAGTGTTCCACAACCACCACGAGGTCTTACATGTTTGGTAGTGAGTGTTCCACAACCACCACGAGGTTTTACATGCTGATAAAACTCACAGGAGATGGCGAGGCCGGACATGATCCTGCCTTCTCCTGATTTATGTTGGGATTGCGTGAGGGCTGTTGAGAAGAGGGATTCTCCATGAATGGTGCCTTTTATCCCCAGTGGGACTGCCAGGTTTTATTTAGTTCCTTATGATAACCCTCACCCCTGATCTTCACATGACCAACACCGTGACCTGCAGCGCGGGGGGGAGAAGCCAAAGGAACCTTTCTTGTGTGTTGCTTGGGCTTATTTGGACGTGTTCCCCCTCCAGGGGAAATCCCACAGGACCCAGATTAGACCTCTCATCCCGTTTCCCATCGGGGAGTCCTCAAAGAGAGAGCTGGTGTCAGTGCTGATATAAACACTCGCGGCCTATTCCAGTGGAAAACACGGCATTTTAAAGGTAGTTATCATTTTGGAAGTGACTTTCTGAGGGAATGAAGTGAAGGATTCAAGAGTAAAACACCTCTTCAGGGGTGGTCTGTGTGTGGGAGTGGGGAGGGATGGATGGAAAAGGGTAAAACAGGCTGAAAGAAGGAGAAATGTTCCCAGCAAAAACAACCCGACGTGTTTTCAATGAACAAAAGTACAAACCCACGGTGGATATATGGTTTAATTTATAGAAATCTGGAATTGTTACACAACTGGGACATCAGCAGTGTAAAACTTCATGTTTAACAGGCTTTAGCACCTGAATGGGGTGTGTGGCCCCCCTCCTGATTTCTCTAATTTCTCCATTTCCAGTGAGTTTGGTATTTAAATATCTGCCAACTCTCCGAGTTCCAACAAGCACTGGCATGAGTAATGAGTCAAATGTTAGAGCAGCATTATTCTTTGACAGTTCTAAAAGGATTATATAACTGGGATTTTAAATAATATTTTTGAAAAGTGTAATTTAAAAGGTCCTCGTGTTCTGCAAATGGTTTAATTTTTCATCCCGTTTAATTGACATTGCAAAAGAATCATTAAGTCAATGATGATTAAAGCAGCACTTTTCTGGATCAAAGTCTCTTTGGGGAGAAATTTAGTCATCATGAAAGAGATACAGACATGGGTTTTGAGGATGCTGCAGTAGAAGCAGGGGCTGAACAGGCTTTGCAATAAATATCTGCTTTTGCATCTAATCTGGACCTTCCTTCCAGTTAATCCAAAGCCGAGGCACCTCAAGGGTCAACACTGGATAGTGTGGAAAAATTCTGTTGTGATTTCACATCCCACTTGGGAAGGAGGGACTTATTTCACCCAGGTGGTTTCAGCCCAGTTTGAGCCAGATTCTTAAGAAGTGAGGATTTGATCAACTTATTAAGTGTATTCTCATGGTGATATTAAGCTGCTTAATTTTCTGTGCAGTAAACTTCTGCTCTCATTAAAATAAATAAGGAATTTTGCTTGGTTTTGTATTGTTGGACCTCAAAGCTAAGCTGAAATGTGAGATACTTGTGTTTTAAGTCATGTGCTGGGGAGTTTCTGTGTAAGTCATGACCTTTATTGAAAATAAAATGTGTAGAAAACTCCAGGTTATGGGTAACCTCAGCAGAGCAAGTTGTGTAAAAGAAGATCAGAAAGAGAAATAAAGGAGATCAGGAATTAAGGAATGATGAACAAGGAAAAGCAAGCAGTTGTATATATAATATATAATGTATTATATATCACATATTATATTTATATATTCATATATTTAATAAGAGGTCAGGAAATAGTGTAATAGGGCTGGTGAGAACATGGAATTGAGACAGGATGGGATCACAAAAAAAAAATGAAACCCCCAGGAATTGCTAAGGGAATAATTGGAAATAGGAGCAGATTGTCCAAGAACAGAATAGAACTGATGTCCCAGTTTGAAAATTCACTCCACATTTGAGTGATGTAGAGTTATTAACCAAATTTTCAGTTCTATTATATTAAGTTCCCTTAAGTAATATCTCTGTTAAAAATCATGTTCAGCCTAAACTGAAAAAATCACTAAAGGAAAGGTAAAAAATTATCAGAGAGAGGAAAAAACCTTTTTAAAACATGATTATGAAACAGGAATTTGCCAATGAAATAGTCTGTAAGTTCTCAAACCTCTCAATGAAACAATTCAGCAAAAAGCTTGGAAAAACTTACATCTTGTGACATTTTCCTGATGATCAGTCATTTGGAATTGTACTGAGCAGGATTGTTCCTTTCTTGAAAGGAAAAGAAAAGCAGGAGCTTGTCCACCCACACCTCTGAAGTAGCTGAAGCTTTGGCACTGAATATCCTGGTCATTGATGACACAGAAATTTTCCAGCCCTATCCAGGTTTCTGTAGGATTTAGTGGTTCCCAGGCTGGTGTCTTTAGCAATAATAATAATAAAAAAAACCTCACTGGCTCCAAATGCACAGACTGGTCCCAGATATAGGGCCAGAAACTTATAAATCTGGGATAAAGTGTCAGCACTTGGAAGGGGAAAAGGGCTAATTGCAACTATAAAGCAAATTAGTCCTTCCCCTGAAGATAAGGAAACCAGACCCTGTGTATCACTCTCATCCCTGGCCCCACGTCCCACTTAATCCTGTTCCCTCATCCGGGTTTCTCCTGAGTTACTTCCACCATTTTCCCACTTTTCAGAACATCCTGTAAGTTTTCCTTCATCCCTCTCCACCCCCCAGTTCCTTGGCTGCTCCCACGGGGAAGATGAGGGAGTCAGAGCTGGCTGAGGCTTCTCCCTGGGGACCATTCCCATGGCAGTTCCTGTGGGATTTCCCCTTCCAGGTGCAGAATGGGCACTTCAACAGTGCCCTGGCTGAGGGGTCACAGCCAGCTGAGCTCCTACTTGAGGACCATTCCCATGGCAGTTCCTGTGGGATTAGGGGTCACAGCCAGCTGAGCTCCTACTTGAGGACCATTCCCATGGCAGTTCCTGTGGGATTTTTGCCTTCCAGGCAGAGCAGTGGGCACTCCAGCAGCCCTTAGAGCTGCAGTAGGATTGTTCCTCACTTTCCTTATTTTCCACTCCTTCATCTGAGCAGAAAGTGAGGAACCACAGCGGGAAGTTTTTGCGGCACAAGCAAACTGGGAAGCGCGGGTGGAGAGGAGACCCTTTATCTCAGCCCTTTAGTTCCAGCACCAGAACCAGAGTCCCAGTGGTGCTGATTCCCTTCCCTTCAGTGCTGACTTCCCTGTCAGAGGCATTTGTTTTATGATCCAGGACTTGAGCCAGTCTTAGTCAAAGCTTCCACGAGCTCTTTGCAGGAGCAGATCCGATGGGCTGCTGGGGCCGTGCCAAGGCGTCTGCGAGGCGTCTTCCTGTCCTGCCTCCATAGGAAGCACTTACGGGAGGCCAGGGGAGTTTAAAGAGTGGATCAATCCACAAAAATCTCCATTTGTAACTTCACTTCTTTCTTTTGGAGGGGAACAGAAAAGTCCTTGACAAAATGATGGGACTTTTTGAGTTGGTGGGGAGACACAAGACTTTGCAGAGCAGGTGAAGGGTGGGATGTTTCCTTGATATCTGAAGGCAGGATGTGACCCAGGGGATTTCCCTGTAGGTTGAAAAAAGCCCTTAATGTGATGGTCCATTTGTAACATTTTCCTTGTCACTTGAAAAATCCCTAATTTTCCCTGCTGAAGTTTTCCCTCAGCTGAGCTTATTATCTCTTTAAAGAAGGAAAAAACCCCTCTTCTTTACAGGAATTTGTGATTTAAGTGCTCGCTTTGCTCTCCTGCTAAGCCCTACCTTTCCATGGGGGGCTGACAAGCATAACTGTTGAAATGGAGTCTATTTTAACTGTTTGGAGCAAATATAAGGAGCATATAAATGCAGAATATTTCAGTGCATGTTTTACATCTAAGTACTGACAGTTATGTCTGGGCTGGACTTGGCTCTGGAGCAGCAGGAGCCTCAGGGCAGCAGTGCCTTCTAAGCAAGGCTCTTGTCTGTCTGTGGTATTTGTCTGCTCTTGAATACAATTTTTAATGTATTTATCTGGCAGTGTTCCTTGTGCATCCATTCCCAACGTTTTAGGGAGGCTGACAGGGGTTCAGTAGTTGTGAAGAGCAGTTTTGAACGGTGTCAGGGTTCAACCAGTGCCTCCCAAGCCTTGAGTTTCATCCCAAAACCACGGCCCTTCACTGCGTCTTTGTGGGGGTATAAAACCAGCCAACCAACCAAGAAACATTTAAAAGACTCCACTGGAGAAATTAAAACAATTCTTTGGAGTGTCTTCAAACCCCCTTGTCCATCCCAGGGCTTTGGCTGCTGCTCTGGTGGAGGTTTAAGCCCCAAAATCTTGCACTGTGTGCTGCCAGTTAATTCAGCTGCATCCAGGAGATGAACCATGTGCTCCCTTCCCTCCTGTTGTACCCTTTACGTGTTATAACATCTGCTGGAAACAGTTTATATCAGTTTTCCCTTCACATTGCTTGATGGCTCTAATAATGTGGCCACAAGGCCTCGCATGAGAGAAGTGGGATTTGGGAAAACTTAACCTCGACTGCAACAATTCAGCAAGTTTTATGTTCATTCTTTCGTTCCCATTTTATTTCTGTGCTGTGTTTTTCTGTGAGTAATTTATAGTAAATTGCTGCCTTGGAAGTTTTATTAAAGATACAAATAACTTCCTTTAACTTCCCCTTAAAATATTTTCACTGACTCGGGTGCACTGAGAAGATCCGACTTCCTTTTGTCCCCTTCTTTTTGTTTTGATATTTTATTTAACAGCTCAAGTTTGCTTCTATTTCAGAAAAGCTTTATTTTAGCTCTGCATTGAAAATTCAATCAAAACACTTTCATTCAAGGATATATATATATATATTTTTTTTTTTTTGGTAAAATATTTCCTGGAAGAGAAATTTGGAATACAAGCACATATGGCCCCGCTTAGGATCTGATTTCAGTGGTGCTCAGAATACTCCCATAAGCAGACAGGGAGAGCAGGATGATGGAAATTTGGTGGCCATTGACTTCCTGCCTGGCTGGAGCTGGTACATTATCCCTTATCAAAGTTGGGAGAGCAGCTACAACACAGCCATTGGAAGGGTTGGATCAATACCTGGCACAGAGCCTGAAGGTCAGATAAAGTACTTAGGCAGGCAGGATGCCAGGCTAAAGAGATGTCAAGAAAATCAATTAGATACTAAAGAAAGAGCAGCAAGCCAGCTAAAAATCCAATCTTGAAAGGCTCTTTGTATTTTGAAGCCAGCTTATTAGTGGGAGCTATATCTTTATCTCCCTAATAAAATTATGTTTGTTAAGCAATTAAAACCAGGCCTGGGTCATCCAAGGCGAGCACAAAACTGCTTGGGAACACCTGTATGGGACTGGGTTGGACTGAGCCCTGAGAGGTGGAGATTAAATGGAGCAGCTCTGGGGGTAGAGCATCACCCAGCTGGTGATTAATCTGCTCTCCTCCTCCCTGTATCGATCCCGTCACCTCTGTGCATTTGGAATATATCCTGGAGACCTTCTCCTCGCACTGGTAATGGAAAGCAGAGACTTGGAGTTGATCTGCTGGTGCCAGGTAGTTTACTTAATAAATTATGGCTGTCTGAAGGCAATAAATAGAACAGAAATTCAGGGGGGTGGGTCGTCCCTTTGCTTTCCTCTTTCCTCTCTTCCTCTCCCTCTCCCACCTCTCCCTCTCCTCCAAACCACAGTGAGAGGAAAGAGCAACGTTTTCCCAGGTTGGAGAAGTGGTTGCTGTGAGTAAGAAACACCTGCTGGTACCAAAGGGCTCCTCTCCTTCTCTTCTCTCCTCTGCAAAAAAGTATCTGAGAGGGAAGAAATTCCCCACCCGAAAGGAAACTCCTGCTGTGAGTTCCACAGGAATTCACTGGCAAAAATTCCCACATTATTTCCTAATCAAGCTGCCCAAGGCTTGAGCATGGGAAGGGTTGTAGGTGTGTAACTATAAAGCATCTTTTCCCCAAGCAGCAGTTGTGCACTGAGTACATAGGTACGTGTGGTTGTTTTGGAAGTGTCCCCATAACCACTTGGATTGTTGTTGTAGATTCTCTCCTGGGACATCTTTGAGTCAAATCTTGGTGAAGTCACGGACTTTGGCAGCTTTTCAGGGACAGGGTCTTACCTCTGTTGTATATGATTGAAAGTTAAAGGTAGTTTGAAAATATCAATTAAAAGCAGTTCTTGTTGCTTATGTCGATATATTCATGGGATTGCAGAATCCCAAAATGAGTTGGGTTGGAAGGGACCTTGAAGATCATCCAATTCCAGCACCATAGTTCCCACTAGGTCATGTTGGGTGTTGGTTTCATTAACATGCATTTGGCTGAGTGCTACATTCCAGTCTTGGCTCAGAAAGGGATGACACTGCTTTCCCCAGGACATATCCCCTCCACACCTCCCAGTGACAAACTCCTAGAATGGAAATAATAATAATAATAACAATCATATTAATAATAATAATAATAAACTTCTTTTTTCAGTTTGACTTTACGTGGAGACACAAGGTTCAACACATATTAATGAAACAACAGAAACTGTCTGTACATAATTAATAAGGTTATTTATTATATTCAGGGTATTTTATTCATGGCTGAGGAATCAGAATAAGGAGTCCAATGGACACAAGTAATGACAACAAGAATTTGGGGTGTCAGAGGAAAGGGCTCGAATTCTTCCTTCATTTGATCCTCATTTTCCTGCTCAGATGTATTTTGGGATGACCTCAACCTACAGTTTCAGCACATGCATCAGGTTTTATTTAGTTATTAATTGATTAAAGTAATTAAATTAATTAATTGGCTATTTTTTTTAGCCAATGACCTCACTAACAAAATATTGTATTAAATCAGTAGTGCAGGTCTTCTCATACCTACATTTTCTGTCCAAGTCCTTGGTCTCCTTGCTGACATTCCTGTCAGTATTCCCTAGGATTAATTTATACCCAAACCCAGATTTCATTGGCTGGACTATGAAGGAATCCAGTCCCAAAGCCTGTGAAATCTTCCAGAACCTGAAATGTTCCATTTTGGAATCTCAAAGCCAATAAACAAAATCCAGCCATGTCCATGACCAGTTGTGACCTGCACTGGACAACAGTTCCCAAATGTCCAAATTTTACCTTGATAAATAAGAATGACACCAAATATTCCTTTCTACCCACGTCTTCTGAATATCTGTATATTTTTCACAGGACCAGCTTTATTTGAATGAGCTTTATTTTTAGGAGGCTGGTGAGGAACTCCACATCTTTAACATACATATCTATACATATATAAATCTGTGTGTGTGTGTTATCTAAGGAGTACTGCAAATAGCAGACAAAATAGTAGCTTTGTGGCAGTGAAGTATCCTCAGCAAATCAGGGGGATTTGTGTGAAATCCTTTTTACTTTTTTGGTGATCACATGTAAATCTCTACAGAGAAGAAAGTCACCTATTCTGAATATTAACCTGGAGCTAAACCAGGGAAATAGGGAGCAGGCAAGGAAAGTAAGGATAATAATTTAATTATGAATGTTCCTTGTTTGACCACTAATAGGTATTCATGTCTTATTTGAAAACTTGTGATTTTTATAAATTTTAGGTGACTGTGAAAGCTTGAGATGTGATATAGTCACTACAGTTTGGATCTCTGCTACATCCCTGGGCCAGGACTACAAGGTTTCACTGAGAAAAGTTTATTCTTTACAGTAAAATATTATTTTTTTTTCCTTTTGCAAAGAAAACAGGTATTTCAGGACTATAAAAATGTAACAATGTGGGAAAGGCCGTTTTGGCATTGACAATTTGATTCCATCACCTTAAAGAGAATTGTGCTCTTCCAGCTGTTCCACTGGAAGTGTAAGAACCCTCTCCAGCCCAGCCCAGGATTACTGACAGCAAGTAAACAGGGAGATAACTCCATGTATTTGTGGTTTTCCAATTTTTACAGCCACATTGTGCCGCTGAGTGTTTGAAAGTTAACTCAGTTTTTCTCGCAATTCTTCGGAATTGTTTGGGTGCTTTTGCCACGAGAATTCACCAATTAAGAAACAAGCAAAAAAAAGGCTTTTAAATAAAACTCCCCACATTTGTTCGAGCCGTTGAAAAGCAGGAAATTGCTGTTGCTCTCCAAAAAGCAGCTGTGTGTACACAGTGACTTTTGATTTAATGCTTCAAATTAGAGCATAAATATACATTGTATTACTGGTTATTCTCATTTGGGTTACAATGCTGCAGAGGTGGCAGTTGAACCACCCAGGCTTAGTCCAGGAGCAGGGAGAAACCCAGACCTTGATGACATTAAGAAACATCAACTGATTTTCAGAAATTGCTGCTGGCAGAGCTTTATATCTATTTTTTTAACCCCCTCATACTGTTTTGCTGCTCACTCGGGGTGACTCTCTGTTGGTATTTAATATTAAGGTGAAAAAACATGTTTTAGGAGTTGTAGAATCGTAGACTCAGAATGGTTTGGGTTGGAAGGGACTGTAAAGATCAGCCAGTCCCACCCCCTGCCATGGGCATGGACATCTTCCACTAGCCCAGGTTGCTCCAAGCCCTGTCCAACCTGGCCTTGGACACTTCCAGGGATCCAGGGGCAGCCACAGCTTCTCTGGGCAACCTGGGCCT
Source organism: Neopelma chrysocephalum (assembly GCF_003984885.1). Classification (NCBI taxonomy): domain Eukaryota; kingdom Metazoa; phylum Chordata; class Aves; order Passeriformes; family Pipridae; genus Neopelma; species Neopelma chrysocephalum. Next base: position 2,358,277 of record NW_020897767.1, read on the forward strand.
CACCACCCTGTGAGTAAAGAACTTCCAAACCTCTAATCTAAATCTCTCCTCCTTTAGTTTAAAGCCATTCCCCCTTGTCCTATCAGTCCCTGCCCATGTAAAATATCACTCACTGTCTTTTTTATAAGCCCTCTTGAAGAACTGGAGTGTTAATTAGTGTTAAATTTTCAAGGAAAAATAATATCTCAGAAGCAAAAAATAACCGTATACAATTGAATGGATCCGTTGGAGAGCAGACACCCAAGTTATTTAAGGATTTACCCTCCTGGCCTTGTAGATACTGTCCAGGGATATTTCTGACATCCATATGGTGTCCTCCATTGACCCAAAAGGCTGGTACAGTCTCCAGTCACTGGGTTGTAGAACTCCTGGATCTCTACACAGAGAGCTGGAGGGGGACTTTGGCCAAGGGGTGGAGGGACAAGACTGCCAGAGGGCAGGGTTAGATGGGATATTGGGAAGGAATTCTTGGCTGTGAGGCCCTGGCACAGGTTTCCCAGAGAAGCTGTGGCTGCCCCTGGATCCCTGGAAGTGTCCAAGGCCAGGTTGGACGGGGCTTGGAGCAACCTGGTCTGGTGGAAGTGTCCATGCCCATGAGAGGGGGTGGCACTGGCTGATCTTTACAGCCCCTTCCAACCCAAACTGTTCTGAAATTCTATGATTCTCAACTCCTGAAACGTGTTTTTCCACCTTGACATTGAATACCAACAGAAAGGGGGTGGAACAAAATGATCCTTGATTTCCCTTCCAACCAAAACCATTCTGTGACTCCATGAAAGTCTTGCTCACACCCCTGCCAGTGAGGAGAGATGCTGTGGCTTGGTGTGGCTTCTCCACCAACCTCTTTAGCTTATGAAGCTGTTGCAAACTCCACCACAGGCAAAACTACTGGGGCAGCTCCTCCAGTCCTGAGCTTTGGGTTATTTAATGATGCCAAACGCACGGGAATTGTGCAACAGTTAATTCCCTTGGCAAAAATGTGCCTGGACCAGTTGTAGTGTTTCCTGCTTAGGAAGGGATCTGGAGAAGAGCAGGAAAAGGTCTCAGTTCAGAAGAAACAGCATTTCAGAAGCCTTGGACCCCACAGAGTGCCTGGAGTGAGCTCCTGAATAGACTGGCAACATAAAAAATAGATGGGTGCCATGGTTTGGGTGAATAATGAGCTGTGAACACGCACCATGACACCAAGGTTGTACTGTATTTTAATTATAGAGTGGATGGTAAATTATCTAATTATCTGCATTCACTGTTTTAGAGAGAGAGTGAGCAGCCTTCTGCACGTGGAGGTGCTGACCTTGGCTGGTGCAGGAGGTGGGAGTTGGTGGGGCTTCTAAAATCCCCTGTTCCCCTGGAAAGTTGTGTTTGGTGAGTTCAGAAAGAACAAAAAAAAAGACTTCAGAAATCATCAGATTTCTGAGGGTCTGGAGAGTCAGTCCTGTGAGGAGCAGCTGAGGGAGCTGGGGGGGCTCAGCCTGGAGAAAAGGAGGCTCAGGGGGGACCTTCTGGCTCTGCAACCCCCTGACAGGAGGGGGGAGCTGGGGGGGGTCGGGCTCTGCTCCCAGGGAACAAGGGACAGGAGGAGAGGGAACGGCCTCAAGCTGTGCCAGGGGAGGGTCAGGTTGGACATCAGGAGGAATTTCCTCATGGAAAGAGTGGTCAGGGGCTGCCCAGGGAGGTTTGGAGTCCCCATCCCTGGAGGTGCCCCAGGAAGGCCTGGCCGTGGCACTCAGTGCTCTGGGCTGGGGGACAAGGTGGGCATTGGGCACAGGGGGAATTCTGTGACCTGGGAGGGCTTTTCCAACCATAATGATCCTGTGATTCTGTAAAATAAGGCACATGCAGACGTGACCAGCTTTGTGGGCACAGTGGTGGGGGCACTGGGATGCAGGAGATGCCTGGAGCCATTCCAGAGAGCAGGTTGGGGTTTGCAGTGAAGAGCCGTGGGGTCGGAGCTGTGGGAGCCCTGCTCCTCTTTGTGCACGTTCTGGGGGCCCTGCTTGCACTGTAAATTTGTAACTACTCCCTTTCTGGGCTTAGATTTAAACTTTTCAGTTGATTTATGTACCTGGAGGGCTCCAAAATGTCCTTTACCCTGGGTGAGCTTTCAGCCAAACCCCGTGGCTGGCAGGGGAGCCCTGCCCTGAAAGCAGAGGCCAGTCCAGAGCATTTGCTCTCTGCACTGGAGCTGATGCTCTCATAGGATAATTCATCCTGCAGAGCCAAAGAGCAGCTCAGTTTAAAGCCGTTTGAATGAAAATAGATTCTCCAGGAAAGGGAATACACTGGGACTGTGCTTTGGTGATACAGGGATACCTTGTGCTCTTGCAGGAGAGCTCTGATGCTCAAATCATGGTTGGACTGAGGGCAGGCAAGTTTGACATGGAAAAATAAGTATAAGAAAGGAATGAATGCATGATAATACCTATCTTAACTTTGCTTTAGTTCTGAGAACTATTTTCAGTGATCTAATCATAATTAAGTACTTATCCTGTCCTTAAGACCAGTTTAATTTGCTGACAGTTCCTTCTTACCTGATGGAAAATACCTGAGCAAAAAAAGTGCTTCTATTTTTTTTTTTTCATTTTAACCAAACCAGCCCTGGTTATGTTTAATTTAAGGCAATGTATGGTACAAATATTAAACTAATAACTTTCTTGAAATAAATACTTAAGATAGACACATGTTGCACCACGAGCACAGAAATGTTCTAGTTGATATAATTATTTTTAAGAGCTGAGGTGTTTTACACTTCAGTTCTTTTTGGCTTCTTTTTCTAAAGGCAGAAGAAATCTCTTGCCTGTTTTTCAATCTGAAAAGCTCAAAGATGTTCCTTGGAGTTAATTTTCCAGCAAGGGGAAGCTCAGTCATGTGAAGGAAAATGACACTGATTTTATTCAGTCCATGAGCCCTGATAATGCACTTGTAGAGAACCATCTGCACTGAGGAATTGTGTTTATGTACAACTACATGGAAAACAGGGCACTTTTCTGGGGAAGATTTGTGCTTTTTAGGGGTATTTAGGATTAATTTTGCTGTTGTTTTAGGAGAGGTAAGATATGGCCTGGTGTGTAACACTGGAAAACAGGTACAACAGCTTTGTTTTAAAGCTCTTTGTTGGGTGGGGACTCAGTGTGAAAACAATTCAATTATGTCCTGAAGATGGGCAAGGAAATGATGAAGTGACTCTATTTCTATGCAGATCAGGGCCACATAATTAAATATGTACTTACAGACAAAAGCAGAGATGAAATTGCTTCCTCAGTTCAGGGAAAAATAATAGGAAGGGACATAAAATGGTGTGAATACAGAAATAAATGGGAGCAATAAATGGCCAGTCAATAGGGTGGTTTGGAATTAGAGGAGGTCAAGCCAACCCGATCTTTTATTCTATTTTTAGGTTTTCTGAGGCTGCAGGTTGGGCTGCAAAAGATGCTGCAATAAACCTGAACTTAAATAAAACATTTGAAGTGGGTCTTATTTGAAATGTTGATTAAGGAATACAAATCATTATCTGGCACATATTAAATAAGCTGAGCTGGCCAAGTGGCTTCAAAGGGAGCTTCAACAGAGAATAACTGAGGAGCAAATTCCAAGGAGAGAGACTTTTAGGCTGGTTCTAGATGTTTCTGTCCGTGACCCAGAAAGGAGCAAGAAATCATTACTGAGCATCACTAAAATGCTGGGAAGTGGCTTTATAGAGAGAGTGAATATTGTCTTTATGTGGAGAATACGATCAAAATCGTGCAGTGGCCTCATCTATAAGAATTCTGTGGTGATAAGACATTATTTAGCAGATAAAGGTGTAGTACAGTCCAGGACTGGAAGCTGAGACCAAGCAAAGCTGAGGTGCAGGTGTGATTAATCCTTATTCCCATGGGCTGTGGGTGCAGGGCCACAGGACTTTGGGTGTTTATCTAACTCTGTCTGGTTTTAAAGCAGGAAATCTGCTTGTGTTCCCAGACCTCTTGGTGGCTGAGCGTGGATATATCAATTTAAATAATAACGGGAAGCTTTGCTCCAAGTGACACTGGAAGGGAAGCTGAAGGAGGACAGTGCACACCTGTAAAACCTCCCTCCTTCACTGGGCTGCAAAAGTCATGTTCTTCCTGCATTTAGAGAGTCCTTGGAGATCCCCAAAGAGTTTTCAATGTGTCAGCTGGAGAGGTGCATTTTTGCAGGAACCAGGTGGAAAGATCAGGGACCAACTCTGCGAAAAATGAGGAATAAACGAACATTTGCCCAAATTACCTCAAACACAGCTAATGAGACTGAGATGCCTTTGGCCTGGGAGTGGGTCTGGATGTGCTCTGGCTTTTCCAAAGGCTCTGCTTGGGTTTTGAAATGTGTCAAACTCATCCCCTTCCACTCCCCTGCCATGGGCAGGGACACCTTCCACTATGCCAGCTTTCTCCAAGCCCCGTCCAACCTGGCCTTGGACACTTAGAAGAGTTTATTTTTTTAATTAGAAATTCAGGTGGGGAGAAAATGTTGTTCAATCCAAGTTTCCCCTCCTTTTTGTAACCTTTTTTACTGTTGAGTAACCAACATTTTGTGAGCAGTGATTCCTGGGCACCCCCTCCGGGAAGGAACCAACACGGCTCTGTCTGGGTGAGTGTTTTCTGAAAGCTTCCTCCTGGAATCCATGGGATTCATTCAGCTTCATATGGCTGCTTTTCTTTCTCCTGGATAATTTGATATATTATATAAATTGCTCACTAAGATACTGTGTGCTCTGTGGTTGTGTTGTTTCATGGAGAACTCTGCCAGTCCCTGATTTCCCAGCCCTGATTTCCAGGCAGATGCTGAGCTTGTTTCCCTTGTAATTCCACTTCCTCCTCCATCCCTCTGCTTGGGGAACTCTGTATGTCATGGAATTACCTCCTGACACTGATGCATTAGGAAATTATTCCCCAAAACCCCTGAAAACAATGGTACATGCTGCAAGAAATCCAGTGACCTAAGTGGGATAAGGGTGACCTCCCAGACCGGCCAGAAGTATGGAAGCCTTTCCAAGGATTTGTGTCATCCAAAGGCAATTGTGTGGTGCTCTGCAGAGATTCCTGCAGGACAGCCACGCTTGAAATTCCAGCAGATTAGCCTATCATCAAGTCATCAGGATAGTGCTATTGGAATAAACACAGCTGTTGTTTTCCAAGAAATGTGGCAAAGAGCAGCGAGGAAAAAAGGGACAATTAGTGTCGCTGAATGCCAAGAAACTCAAGCTGGCATCGCTCCGTTTGGGAGAGTTTGGCTTTCTGGAAAGCCCTTTGGCAACACTGGGATTTAACAGAGAGGAAAAAAATAACCCATCCTTCATCAGAGCGTCACTCGGGGTTTTATAAATTGAATATGGGAATAATTCCCCCCCCCCTCCTTTGTTTGTTTGTTTTGTTTTATTTTTGGTTGTGGTTTTTTTATGGTTGGTTGTTTTTATTCTTTCAAAAATATTCCAGTTTCTCACACTTCCAATTTCTGCTCCTGATCTCCATTTTAACAGAAAAGGGACATTAATACCACAGTACTTGATTCCAGTTTACCTCTGTTCTTGTGTTCTTTTATGTCTTCTGAGTTGAGCTCAGGCTCGAGAGAGAACTTGTGGTTTGATTATTTTATTGTTCCTGACATCCAGCACATCAGTTTAATCCCTTCTGTCCCCAATTCCCTGGAATCTGGAGGCTGTATTGTTCCATGTTAGTGCTCCTGAGACTGCAGAGAAATGGGGACTTTAAAGCCACCTGCTCTGACTTTCCCATCCTCTGATCTTCTGCCAGGGAGAGTTCAGCCAGAAAAAATCCCAGGAATCAGAAGCAAGTTTATAAAATCCATTTGGGAATGCCCTGAGTTGGGCCCGAATGTACAGATGTGATGTGAAAGAAAAGCTTTAGACTTTGGGCTTCAGGTGGATTTATTTTTATAATAACTTCTGACTTCTTAGTTCATAGTAAAGAGAAATTTGATTATTTTGGAAATAATCCAAAATAAAGTCCAGAGGAGGCCCCGGAGATGCTCTAAATGCTGGAGCCCCTCTGCTCTGGAGCCAGGCTGGGAGAGCTGGGGGGGTTCCCCTGGAGAAGAGAAGGATCCAGGGAGAGCTGAGAGCCCCTTGCAGGGCCTAAAGGGGCTCCAGGAGAGCTGGAGAGGGACTGGGGACAAGGCATGGAGGGACAGGACACAGGGAATGGCTTCCCACTGCCAGAGGGCAGGGTGAGATGGGATATTGGGAAGGAATCCTGGCTGGGAGGGTGGAGAGGCCCTGGCCCAGGTTGCCCAGAGAAGCTGTGGCTGCCCCTGGATCCCTGGAAGTGTCCAAGGCCAGGTTGGACAGGGCTTGGAGCAACCTGGGCTGATGGGAGGTGTCCCTGCCCATGGCAGAGAGTGGCACTGGCTGATCTTTACATTCCCTTCCAACCCAAACTAGTCTGAAATTCTATGATTCCTTGTTTTTGATGATGTAAAGATCTCAGGAAAAATTAAATAGTAGTAGGATATTTTCTAAAAAAAATGCCTGGATTACACTTTCATATCACCTCACTCCAAAAAACCTGCAAACTCCATAAAAATTGCAGCTTAAGGCTTCTTTTTAAAGTTTTGGCTTTTACAACACATTTCCCCCCAAAACAAGACCACAAAGTGTTTGTTAGTGCAGCCAGGAGACCAATAAATTTGGGGTTTAAATGGAAAGATGGAAAGTTGGGGTTTAGGGGATCTGTTCTTTCCTGACTGCCTCGAGGAACTGCTCTGATCCCAGCCCAGGTGGACTGGCTGAAATCCTGATTTTTGGCATCAAAGGGCCTTGGTTTCACCTTGATGGTTTCAATGTCCTGCAAGTCAAATTTTTTTACCTCAGGAAAGTTGGCTCCCAGGCAGGACTCCAGCCTTCCCCTTCCAGGCACAATGAATTTCCTCCCACCAAATTCCTTCTGCAGCTCCTGGACCAGGGAAACTCGCCCCTAATATTTGCACATATCACAGTATAGGTGTTCCCAGAGTCTGGGCAGCTGAGTCTGGGCTGGGTATGAACTCTCCTGGGACCTCCTTGGAGCAGGAGAGGCTCAGTTCAGAGACCTGAGGGAGCAGGGAAAAGAGGTTAATTTGGAAAATAGAGGAAATGGCAGAGTCTTGATGCCATTAAAGGAGGGAAGTGGAGACAAAAGGAGGGAATAATCACTTATGGCCAGTGTGGTGTTCTCAGGACGAGGTGTCAGCACAGGCTATGGGACAAAATATGGGCAGCTGAGAGGAGCTCATTTCCTCTGTGTCACTGAGAGGTGTCTCCTCTCTGCCACTTCAGCCCTTTATTTATCCCCCCTCCTGGCTATGGATGGGCAGCAATTTCCTTGGGAGTGAGAGCTTTTTATATCCAAACTGGAAATTATCCTTGTTCATTATGGGAAACACGGTGCAAGGAGGTACCAGGCTCAGAAAAAGGACTGGAAATAACAAGTATCACAATTGTCACAGTGATGGGAGAAGTGTAACAGCCTTTCAAAATCCCTTAGCAAAGGCTTGGGATCCAAAACCATGGCAAAACTGCCTTGGGACACAGGGTGCTCCCACCTGAGGACTTTTGGGAGATACAGGCAGAATTCAGAAGCTGTCAGCAATATTTAAAAGCTAAAATCTGAAAAATAATGCTCATTTGTGAAGACAAGGGGGTCTTTGCCACAGAGTAAATTTAATGTTCAGCTTGCAAAGTAATTAATAAAAGGCATCTTTTGGGGCACAGCTGGTCCTGCATGGCCTGAGAACAACAGGAATTGAATTATTTCCCTTGGGCATCGCTCAAACTGACCTCCCACTGAACAGTCTCTCTCTTTGTTCTGCTTTCAAACTTATTAATACAGATTTCCAGCTCCTCCATTGCTAATGTCAGAATTAAAATTTGGCTGTGAGTTTGAGTCACACAACAACCTGGCAAAGTTTATTCGAAGTAAGGATTGGAAATCTGATAAAAGGAATGATTCACCCTCTGCTGTGGCCACAAGTAGCACCTCTGTTCCCTATTCATTTGTGTCACCTCGGGTGTCATGTCATTGGGAAGAAAAATGGAAAATCCTGGGAATTCTTTTCATATTTCTTTTCTGTCATTGTGTAGTTTGTCCACACTTTTGTATTTAAATAACAGGAGGAACCAGAATTTGCAAATGTTGTTTCATGGCTGGATGAACGGAGAAAGTGTCAGTCAATAAACTAATTTGTTGAAAAACACCAAAACTTTTATCCATGAAATTCCAGAGTTACTAAACATAAGTGAAAGCCGCCTCTGTTTTGATTTTAATGAGGAATTACCAAGTGGAAATGGCCAAAAAAGGTCATTACACAAACAATGAAATAAAGAGTAATTCCATCATTTTAAAAGGGGTAAGAATGGCAAAATGTGCTTGGAAAATATTTTGGGAACTGAGATAAGTGGTGCACACGGAGGTGGAGGGAGCCAGTTTTGTGAGTCTCGGCTCCAACCGTAATGATGTGATTTAGATTAATTGCAGTGTTTTATTGCTTTGAATTGAAAACAGCATTTTTATAGGCTAGACAGCAGGTGCAGAGTATCTCAAAAGTAAAGATCCCCTTTTTCCTGAGTGCTTACTGAGTAATAAAAATGGGAAAGGAAAACAAGACAGAAAATTCACTACACAAAGTGAATTTTTTTTCTAAATGGAACGTTTTCTGCTCCCCCTCATCTCATTTGAAGCAATCACAGGTCTCTGGGGAGCATATTTTTGTCGTGACTCACTGTGCCCCCAAAGGGATTTCGATCCAGGCTGATCTTTACAGAACAGGCTGGTTGGAGCCATTCAGTTGTGCAGAAGGGATTTATTTATCAGGGGCTCGGATGTCCCTGATCCCGGAGGCAGGAGCTGAGCCCCAGGATGCAGCACTAACCCCAGGGAAACCAAATGTGCAGTGAGCCCTGTTCTCATCAGCAGTATTGCCCAATTGTTCCACCCTTCAGAATATAAAGAGAATTTATGGCTGAAGCACCTCAAAGTCCATCACTATCAGTTTGCTGTCTGTTCACTCTGTCCTTGTGTGGTGACAGCTCTGTCCTGGAGACACCCGGTGCTGCTCGGCACCTAAAGTGCTTCCCTCCTAAATGAGCCAAGAATTGTTCTCCCTGATGTTATTAAGGGCCAAAAGGAGCACATTTACAGTCCCTTTCTTTGGACAGTCATAACCACGTGGTGCTGTGTGGTGTGAGAGCATTTGGGTTTGGCAAAGGCAAAGGGAGATGTTGGGAAGGGCACAAAGGGACAGGACAAGGGGAAATGGCTTCAAACTTGAGGAGAAGAGGTTTAGATGGGATATTGGGAAGGAATTGTTGGCTGTGAGGGTGGTGAGGCCCTGGCATAGGTTCCCAGAGAAGCTGTGGCTGCCCCTGGATCACTAGAGGTTGGACAGGGCCTTGGACTGGACAACCTGTGCCAGGGCCTCCCCACCCTCACACCCTCACAGGGAAAGATTTCTTCCAAATCTCTAACCCAATCCTACTCTCCTTCATCCTAAGGCCTTTCCCCCTCGTCCTGTCCCTCTATCCCTTGTCCAAAGTGTCTCTCCAAATCTCCTGGAGCCCCTTTAGGCACTGGAAGGGACTCTAAGGTCTCCCAGGAGCCTTCTCTTCCCCAGACATCAACATTTCTTTCACACAAACTGAGAAGTGTCAGATGTTGGTCAAAGATCTGGATCCATTTGGTTCAGCTCTGCTGTTGATTTCCGTAGATTTCCTTTCCTTTATTCAAACCATTTTAGGTTTCCAATGAAAGCTCTGGGTTCTTCCCATGCCTGAAAACCCTCTCCCTGGGGCATTTATTTTTTTGTTTGTCCCGCAGCAGCAGCTCCATCTCTGCCATTCCCTGGTCCCATCCCTCCATCTGTGCCGGCAGACGGAGCGTGTGGAGTCAGGTGAGCGGCACCTGACCTGGCACACCCCCCTCTGATCCTCACAGAGGGCTGAAAACCTTCCCCATTCCCATTTCTTTGCTTTGAATAAGGTTTGTGCCATTACTCAATAGTTCTTTGGGAAAAGACAGCTGGGAAAGGGCAAGCAAAGTCTCTTATTTTAGTGTTCATTGCATAAGATGAGCACAGGAAGCAGAGAGAGAGCTCTGAGGAGGAGAGATTTATCCCACACAACACTGCCAACGGAGCACAGTCTGGTGAGGGCACCCAGGGCTCACTGATTCCTTCCGTGCTATACATAGGTCCTGCCTAAAAACAGGAGAATTAGGTAATTTCACCCAGTTTGGGGTATAAAGTGTGGCTTGTTTAGTATAGACAATCACTGGAATGGCTGGAAAATTCAATTTCATTGAGCTCTATTTGTTCTGTGAATGATTGAAGTCTCTGTCACCATTTGTTTTCCTCATAACCCCATCCTTATGCTTAGTCCCACTTACATTTTTAATGTGCTTGTTGGTGTAGCAGCAGAGTGAGAGCTGGTCTCACTCATTCAAGGCAAGTTTTGTTGTTTTTCTGTCTCCTGTTTGTAATTTTTGGGTGTTACAGATCAGGTTGTAGTTGTTGGCAGTGATACATGCAGAGAGGCAGAAGCCCCAGATTTTTTGTTTAGCATTTCTCAATATGTTTGGCATTTTAATGTTCTTAAACCCCTCTGTAATTTGTCACATCTTACTCACTCATCAAGTGCAGCTGGGGAGAGATTGGGACCATAGGAGTGGCTTCTGAAGGCTCATGGGTGAGGACTGTTAGAGGCTGGAATGTTCTGGTTATTATGGAACAATTGGGAGTTTACAGAGGGTCCCTTACATGCCACGAGTTTAAAATGGGGAAAAAATTGTGTTTGATGGAGCAGCTGTTTTGCTTGTGTAAATGAGAATCAGAGAAGTGTTTAGGTTGGAAAAAAACCTTTGAGATCATCAAGTCCAACCAGTGCCATGACCAACACTCACCCATGTCCCCAAGACCCACATTTACAGGTTTTTTGAACACTTCCAGAGGTGGTGATTCCACCACTTCCCTGGGCAGCCTGTTCCAATGCCTGACCACCCTTTCAGTGAAGAAATTTTTCCTAATATCCAATGCAGATTTCCATACTGCAGCATTTGTACTGGCTGCCAACTCACTGTGACGAGTTGAACTTGGATTTGCAGCCCTGCAAATGCCCCAGTACAGAGCACTAGTAAGGTAAAATACATGACTGGGTCAAGGAGGGGATTCCTGCTCTGAATCTGTCCAAATTCTGTTTTATTGAAGCTCTGTTAGAATAAGATGGATAAAAGGCAGTTGGAGGATTGGAGAGGAGGTGAGTGGAGTGAGGAGGAAAGTGCTGGAGCAGCAGGTAAACCCCATTCTGATTTATTCATCTGCACACAAATGAAAACATTTAATCTGAGGGTAGATGACAAGACACCCCAGTCCCCTGAAAGCAGGATGAGATGAATTTATGGACAGGAAACAGGAAAGCAATGAAACTCCACTTCTACTTCTTTATTTCTTCCCTCGCCTTCACCTTTTAGGCAGATATATATTTTTACAAATGCGCCTTGGAAAATAAATCTCCCAAGTGGAAACATCGCTGCATTTAAAGCCTTCTGCTTCCCAGTGCTGCCTTTCCCAGGGATCTGAGCATAAAGTCACCAGGATCTGTGTGAGGAATCATCCCCACCTGACAGATGGGATCCGAGGCACAGATGGGGCTCCAAAAGCCCCGGTGTCACCGAACCGGGAACATCTCGTCTCTCCCAGATCCTTCCCAGACCCGATCCAACGCTCCCGACACGTGTCAGGGAGAAGCTCAGTCAGGGAATGATGAAGTAATGCTTGTGCTGTTGCTGATCCATGGTGTGATTTCCACTGGGAAGTGTGTGGCTCCCCGGGAGGGGAGGGGGCGGCGGGGCCGAGGGGCTGACAGGGAATCGTCGGCATCACACAAGTTTTTGCCTTTTTTTTTCCGAGAGAATTTTGCTCCTCTGGTGGGAGAGCATCGGATGCTGGGATGTGTTTTATTCTCCCACAAAGTTCCCTCATTCTGCTTGACAGCTATCGAGTCTCCAGGAGGAGATGGTTGGGAACGAGGGAGGTTTCCTTCAGAAATCCTCCTGGGTTCTGGTTGTACTTGGCAAAAATTGAGCTTTGCCTGTCGAACTTTCAGATTTTGTGGAAGTGACAAATTTCTCAGATTTCTGCTTTTTGTCTTTTAAAGGGGGGGGGGATTGATACCTGCCCACCACAGGGGGGGAGAAATTCAGGAAGGGCTCTGAAAATCCCAGAAATTGATGTGATAGAGGAGGGGGAGGAACACCTCAGATAATTAATTAGGGTCTATCTAATGATCGTGTTTAAAGGCAGATAAATCACTTCTACCTTTCATTAGCAAACAAAAAGAGGTTGTGGACTCCTGGAAGAGTCCAAGGCCAGGTTGGACGGGGCTTGGAAGAACCCAGGATAATGGAATCCCTGCCCTCCCATGGCAGGGAGTGGAATGAGCTGAGCTTTGAGGTCCCTTTAAGGTCCCTTCCAACCCAAACCCTCTGTGATTTTATGGAAATTTCCATCAGGTTTAAGAACCTGAACTGGTGGTGAAAGACAAACATCTCCCGGGCTCACAGCCTCCAAGAAACCCAGGGAATTATGTTGCCACATATGATTCTTGTCCTTTCCTTGTGGAGGTCAGGTCAGGCTCCATCATCGAAATCCTTCCCCATGGGAGAATTAATTGGTGCCGGGATTCGTGGGAAGGGACGGTGTCTTGAGCAACTCATCCTTCAGCGAGTGTGATGGGCAGGGATCTTCTCCATGAGGGATCATCATTTCATCCGCCTCCCTCCTGGAGGGATGTTTGTGTGTGTGTGTTCAGGAATTAAGTGATTTATTTTTCTAATGCGTCGGTGTAAAACCGCCACGTTTACGTTGAGTAATAGAGGTTCTGGATCATTTTACAAAACAAATGAGAAACAGTTCTGCTCCCCAGCAAGATTTAGCATGTCAGGATTGAGAGCTCATTTGATATTGGAGTTGGGAGATATTATTAAACTTTGCATCGCTGTGAATTATGTATCAGTCAGCACATTATCAAAATAGCAGCATCTTGAAATACTTATTGAGCAAACATGAAAGTAGCGTCTCAGATTACTTAGGAAGCATCTTTACCCAGCAGAGGAAAATACAAGCTTTCTATTTTTCTGTGTAATAAAGGGCAAACAGGCTCAATAAATAGCTGCTTTTGGGAAATGTGATTTAATATTCATGGCAGTCAGCATTCTTGGGGAAAAAATAAAATAAATTAGAGAGAGAGAGCCGAAAAGCTCAGGGCTCTACACAATAGCAGAAACCTTCAAGGAGCCCATTTGTGATACACTGAAGTTCAGGTTTTGTCAATCCCAGGTAGAGGTTTTTTTGTGGCTGAAGGATCTCAGGAAGTTAAAACTCACCGGGTGCTTTGGGAAATGCTCTGAGTTCGTTTAATGAGATGGTGGTGATATCAAAAGATTTTTAAACCCCACATTTTTTATGATTTTCATTCAGCATTTTGCACATTTTTCTGAAGCTTTTAGGTTCATTTTTTGCTGCAAGGACACTGTTTGACATTCTGTGGAGATAATGGGCTAATCTGATAGTGAACAAAACGGTGACAGCGTGAAGCCACATCTCAGTGAGCACTCGGCTGAGTCCTAACGATGCCATAAATCCCTCGTGTCCCTTTTATTACAACAACCTACAGGTTGTCCAGAAGGAGGCCCCTGCTTGCTGGGGACTGTGCAAACACAGAGTAATAACTGTTCCCTGCCATGGAGAGCATGTGGCTCTTGGGGAAGAGGCAGCAGAGAGTGAGAGAGGAACCTGGATATGGTTTTTGTGTGCTTGGGGCACAGAAGGTCCTGACGCATCACTGACGGTGTTGGTTGTGTGGATGGAAAAGATGAAGGGAAGAAGAAGGAAAAGGCCCCTTCTGATGCTGCCATAGGACACAATATCATCTGGGGTCCCTTCTCTGTTAACTAATCATGGAATTGAGTGGTCTTCTTTGTGATGCTCCAGGAGATGCCTGTTTTAATCCTATCCTTCCATCTCTCCCTTCTTTGAAGTGATGGAATTGGTTAAATTTACTTATAATTGCTGTTATTAAAAGCACCAATTTATACTCATTGCAGTGCCACTTGCAGGGTTTCACTGCAGATCATTCCTCAGTCACTGACTGTTTAAAGTGACATTTTCAGGAATAAGTGGCTGTGATCAGACATTCCGTTCCCGGGATGTCCTGCTGAATGCAATTCCCTGGGTCTCTTCCAAAGCAGCAGGACTTCCCAGCACTGACTCCTGCAGGAATCTCATCAAGGCATCTCACCAAGGGATCTCACCAAGGGATCTCATCAGCCCTTTAGGTGAGTAGAGCAGTGGTGTTATCCCCTGCTCTGGGTGCAGGCTCAGGCTGCTCTGTAATCCATAAAAACCTTTTGACTGAGTGAAGGCATCCCTGAATTCCCTGGCACTGCTCCCTGGCCGAGGGAGGGTAACTCTCTTTGTCACTGTAATTATATTTAAGCTGAGCCTTTGCAAAACAAAGTGATGCCAGGACCAGTCTGTCGTGCTTTTCCAGTAAAAGTAAATACGAGAGACTTCCCTTCCTGCCTCTTGACATGGGGGAATATGCTTGGGAAAAGGATCTTGTTTTGAAATGATTATTATGGATACTTGTTCTAAGCACCTGTTCTGGGGTCACTGCTGCCAGGGAAATGCACCCCAGCCCTGGGGAGTGGAGATCAGCAGATTTGTCCCAGGGGTAAAGCCACTGCAAGCCACTGGAGAGAGGAAATAATCTTATCATCTGCTTTTATCTCACCTCTGTTATTTATATTTTAGCCCTCATCCCGTAGTTGTGGGAAGCAGCAATAAGGACAACTTGGGAAGTGTGACAGTGTACACTGACAACAAATGTGTCAAAAAATTCCCTCAGCTAATTGCTGCCCCTGGACTTTTCCAGTGTCAGAGCCTTCCAGGCGCTGCAGGAACGGGAGACAAAGCTGTGCCATCATCTGGTGTAAACTGATCCGGGGGGGACTAAAGAGCTTGGAGCTCTGCTGATTTATTGGAGCAGCTGAGGAGCTGGAACTTGGAATTCCTCATGTTTTTAGTAATTTAGAACGTTATTCTGACCAGCGGGAACACACTCCTATAGATGAGTTTCTTAATAAGGTGCTCTGATCTCTGGGGGAGCATAAGGGAGGCTCCTGGAAGGTGAGGAACTCCAGTGTCCCAGGATCCTGGGGGGGCTCTTCCTTTTCCACCCTCCCAGGACCGGGGCAGCTGCACAGACCTGTGGAAGTGGCTGCTCACACCCGGATCCCAACACTGCAGTGAATACATCCTAATAATAAAGAAGTCCCTGAATTTGCATGAAATCTTTCCATACTCTGGGGTTAGTCCTGCCTTGCTCATCTCCACTGCTGTTTAGTCTCCGTATGAGTCACAAATGTTCCATCCATAGATCCGCTGACTTTGATCCAAAAGCAATTGCAAACCTCTACAAACACTCATTCCATGGCAGACATCATCCCTATCACTTCTCAGCACCACATCCTTACCCACTCCAGAGCCTCCTGGTTACCTGCAGCAGCCTTTGGAATCACATCCGACTGATTGCAACTGATGGGATTCAGGAACCGGTCTGGACCTGTAACACATCCCAGCAACTTTCAAACATGTTGCAATAGGAAAAGGCTGCATATCAAACCTTAAATTGTTTCACTGGGCTTCTAATATTCATTTCACCCCTGTTATGACAACAGAAACACTGGAGAGGGGGCAAATAAATCCAGAAAGTCAGCATGGATTTTCCGTAGGCTGGCAGGAATATCGACATATTGTCAGTGTCTTTTGTTGTCTGCAGGCCTTGTGACTTCATTAATATTACCACTTATAAACTGGGGATTACCTTGCCAATACTCCCAATATGACAATAGGTTATTGCTAAATTAAAAATAATAATCTCTTGCATTGTCCATTAAAGTTAATTGATATTTTGTGGGTCATGTTCTTTCCCATTTTACTTGTGATCAGCAAAATGCCTTGCTTAAATTATTAATTATTCTTGCACAGGTCTCAGTCCATGATCTAATGATACTCTAGGGTTAGTACAAAAACATTTCAAACATTAAGAAAATATTTAAAATTTGTCATTTTAATATTTAATATTTGTAATATTTTATTGGTAAATTTTTTTGGTTCTCTTTGTAAAGCAACTGAGGCATAGTTTGTAGTAGGTCTGTCGAAGTTCTTCATCTCTGATTCAGGAATATAAGAAAGACTTGCAAAAACAATGACTCCCAAGTGAAGCCTGTTATTCCCCAGCTCAACTTTCAGGGAAAGAAAGAAGAGCAAACACAGCTTGCCATTCCATGAGGGGATTTTTTTTTTAATTCCTGGGTCTCAGCTCTTCCCTGGAGCAATAGAAATGGGGGAAAGGCTCCTGGAGCTTCTTGACATTTGTAAATTCGCTCTTATTCATCTCTCTATCTAAGATTTCTCAGCTGGATGACAAATGTGTGTCATCCATGGAGTTGTGTTTTTGAGACGTCTCCATTTATTGGATGCTCCGGGGTGTTTGGATTCAATTGGAACTTACAGCTTGTCTATGTTTTATTTGCATAATAAGCCTATGAATGACAGAGCAGCTCCAGCCAGACGTGTTGGCTCCAAAGTCTGCAATTTAAGCTGGGAGTATTTTGCAAGAGGGGAAAAAAGAATGAGAGTGAGAGAGTCTGATCACGTGTGGAAAAGTTACAGGAGGGAAACACCAGCCTGGGATGCTCAGGGTTGACCAACATGAGATTCCTGGGCTGGTGATTCCAAGGCTGGACGGGGCTTGGAACAACCTGGGATAGTGGAAGGTCTCCCTGCCCATGTCAGAAGGTGGAACAAGATGAGCTTTAAGGTGCCTCCCAACCCAAACCATCCTATGATTCTGAATTTATGTGATTTTATGCAGCCTGGATCCAGGTGACCTGCATTTGGACACTCTGTGAGGAGCTGTAGTAGTATGTAAAGAGAGAAAAAGAGTTTTCAAGATTGAATGAGCCTTGGAATGGCTGCTATCACATTTTTAGCAGCAGGAAAGACCATGGCATGGTCCTGCTCAGGAAACTTTTCTTGTCAACCTGCGTCACACGTGAGCTTGGACATCAGCCTGCTGGTCAGGTAGCAGCACCTTCAGCTGCTGGTGCTTAAAAAGTGGGAATTTTCCATGATGACATCCTGCTAATTTCAGTTCTGAAGGATCAGTGTGGGAAAACAAGCAGGTTTTCATCCCTTGGCCTTCACACCCTGACTCCAGCTGACCCTGGAGGGCTCTGCTCTTGCCCACTTGCCCACATGGAATTGTCACTGAGAAACGTCGTGTTCCTGGTTACTCCTGCAAAGGGCTCCAGTTTGGATTGGATATTAAGGAAAGGTTCTTCCCCCAGAGGGTGATGGGGCACTGAACAGGCTCCCCAGGGCAGTGGGCACGGCCCCAAGGCTGCCAGAGCTCCAGGAGGGTTTGGACAATGCTCTGAGGGACAGGGTGGGATTGTTGGGGTGTCTGTGCAGGGCCAGGGGGTGGATTGGGTGATCCCTGTGGATGCCTTTGAACTCAAGATATCCTATGATTCTATAATTCCATTATTCTATGAAGTGACTCTTACCTTTAGAAACCACAAACAGGTCAGAGGAGATCCACAGCCTCCCATCCCGGCCCCAATCCATGTTTTCATGGTCTGTATAGTCCTGTAGCACAACCCCAGCCCACCTCATCTCCCCTCCTCCTGCCCTATTTCTCAAAGAGCAGCAGCAAAGCCCCTTCCTCTAAAAAAATCAGCACTCACATATACACCCCATACATATATATACATAAATATGATATAAAATATAGCTTATACTGTAATATAAAACATATGATTCAGATAGAAGAGACATGTGGTTTCAACTTACATGTAGGGCCTGAGTTGCATGTCTGCTAGCCCTGTGCAGAGAATGTTTTTTCTATATGTTCCAAAATCCTTTATTTTTCTCCTCAAATCCCAATCTGTGGCACTTCATGATCCTGAGGAACGCTGGATGTTCTCACGTGGTGTTCCCAAAGGCCTGCATTGAGTGGGTTGTGGAAGTGGTGGTTTGTGTCCTTCAGAACTATCAGTTTCTGAGACCTTGTTTGAGAAACAGGTTCTTTTTGTGTGTGTGTGTGTGTGTGTGAGCTGAATTACAGAGATAAAAACATATTTAAGTTTGAGCATTAGTCATTGTTCCAGCCTGTGCAGTTCCCTGTCCTTTCCAGGCCGGCTGGAATCATCTCCAAGTGGGCACCTGAGATCACTGGGTTTGGAGTGCAGGAATGCAGCACTGATTTTCCTGTTTCTATGTATTTTTAAATGCATATCTATAAATATGAACCTGGCAAACACTACATGCAGACACAGAGAGGGCTGATTTTTGAAGCTCTTTTATATTCCAAGAGTAAATCCCGAGCCAATCTGAGTTCCTGGGCGCTGATTTCCAGATTTATTGAGCCGTGCACTTTTATTTCTAAAATGACCACTTTTCAACCCACCTCAGGTGAGTTCTCCATTTGTGCCACTCTGATAATGGAGCTCTTTGTATAAAAACAAGCCTTGGATGGAATAAAAGATTTCCCTGAATATTCTCCTCTGGTGGAGGGTATTGATTGTAACGATGGGCACGTCGGGCAGTGCATTTTTAGATGATTACTTCATGCCTCAGGTGATGTGATGCATCATAAAGATGATGGATGGTGCTTTGCACTTCCAGGACCTTCCAAGTGAAACTTGAAAGCCTGAATAATCCCTGGGTTGTTTTTTCTTTCCTTACAGCAATCCCCAAACTGTTGGCTTTCCCCTGAAACAACAGGAATTGTCCAACTATCTCTTGCCCAGTTCCTAATAACCACATTTATTTTCCATTGACAAAATTCCCTCTCGTGCAGCTCCTTCAGGCAGAGCAGTATGTGAGCAGACATTATGAAGTTAGTAAACACTATAAAGTGTGAAAGCATTTGCTGCAGGAGCTGTAGTCTAAACATTACAGGAGAAAGCAGGATTCCAGATCTAGTCTTGGCTTTGCCTCTGAATATGATTGTAACCTTGGGCAAAGCTCTTAAGTTTGCCTCTCCTTAGTCAATTTAATTTGTATAGCAGGATAATGAGACTCAGATAGGCTCATTCCTTTTTTTTTTTTTTGATTAGCTGGGATGGTGGTGGAGGGAGGGTGGAGGGGACTGGGAGAAGGTGGTTGGAGGATGGAGAGGGCACCGTGCTGGAGGGGAGCAGGGCAGGAGAAGGGCTCCACTGCTGGGTTGACTCTGGAGAGGTGCACTGTGGAGACTGTGTCTTCTCTAGGTTGTGCTGCTTGATCTCATGTTTGAGGGTGGCTTGGAGAGAAAAATCTGTAAAACACCAGTATCGAGTAGAGCATGATCCAGGGAGGGATGTGCTGCCATGGAATGGGCACAGCTTTTTGGAAACCTTGATTAAACCACTAGAGAGCACCCAAAGGAGGCCACGGGGGTGGGGAAGGGTCTGGAGGGGCCTTATGAGGAGCGGCTGAGGGAGCTTGTTCAGCTGGAAAAAGGGAGGCTGAGGGGAGACCTCATTGTGTCTTCAACATCCTCATGAGGGGCAGAGGAGGGGCAGCTCCATCTCTGCTCTCTGTGACCAGGGACAGGACCCCAGGGAGTGGCCTGAAGCTGTGTCAGGGACGTTTAGGTTGGATATTAGAAAAGGTTCTTCCCCCAGAGAGTGGTTGGACACTGACCAGGCTCCCCAGGGCAGTGGGCACAGCCCCAAGGCTGCCAGAGCTCCAGGAGGGTTTGGATGATCCTCTGGGGCACAGGGTGGGACTCTTGAGTCTGTCCTGTGCAGGGCCAGGAGTTGGACTGGATGATCCTTGTGGGTCCCTTCCAACTCAGCAGATTCCGGGATTCTGTGATTCTCAGGATGAGAGGAAATGACCTCAAGTTGTGCCATGGGAGGTTTGGATTAGATATTGGGAAATATTTCTTTGCTGAAAGGGGCTCAGGCTTTGGCACACACTGCCCAGGGAAGGGGTGGGGTGACCATCCCTGGAATTGTTCAAAAAATGCGTGGATGTGGCACTTGGGGACGTGGGTTAGTGGTGGCCTTGGCAGTGCTGGGGAATGGTTGGACTCGATGATCTCAGAGAGCTTTTCCAACCACAATGATTCCATGGTTCTATCATAATAAAATGCCAGGGTTGTGCTGAGCTCCAACCCAGGACTTCCCCCCTTTTCCCTGGCATCAACTTTTATCTCTTCTATACTAACATTAAACCATTTGCTCCCAAAAATCCGGTTAACCATGACTTCAGGATGGGTTTGCCTCCCATCTCTCCCTTTTTCTCTCAGTTTTCTTATCCCTGCTGGGACAGTAGGTTCCCAAACATTAAAGAAATTAAAGGCTTACTTCATTTTCCAATCCATCCTTGGGAGAAGCAGCCCTGTTCCCATCGTGCAGGCACAGGGGCTCTTGCCCAGTCATGTTTTAAAGAGAGGGGATTAACTGCTTACCTGGGAGACTGTTTGAAGCCGAAACATTTCACTGTCAGGAAGTTGTTCTTCAGATTCAACCTGAATTATCTTTCTTAATTTAATCACATCACTCCCAGCTATGCCCAGTGACTTGCACTAAATCTTCCCTTTCCATTCTTTCTGTTTACATCCTTCATGTGTGTGTTGACAGATATATTGCCCACAGGTATTGCTTGGCTTCACAATGTCTATTTAATTGAAATGCTTCTAATTATTCCTCCCATATCCACTTCTGTGGCCCCTGTTGCGTTTTTCTTTTCTCTTCCTTTTGCTGTGCCTGGTTTGCAGCAGCTTGTTGGTTAAAATTATTTCTGAGAGTGTTTTCCATGCCCAAGTTTTGGGAAGACCAGAGCAAGGGGAGGAGGCCACATCAACATGAACTAATCGTTAATTTGCTAAAGTCTTGTGGAGCTTTGGTGTCTATCTGAAATAATTATCCTACTGCTGTTTCCCTAATCTTCTGGCTTGTCTGTGGGTTGTCATTTGGAGTGTTTATGGGCTAAAACTAAAGGCTTTCACTGAAAGATTTCAACGTGGGTTGAAATCTCTCTCCTAATACAGTTTGAACCACTGCCATCCTGCAGCATTAGCCACAGCACCAGCTTCTACATGTTAAGCTGATTTTTGATCTAATATTCCTCTTTTTTTTCTTTGCCTAGAGGGAGATCTAGAAAGGTTTCCCTGCTGCTGTCTAAAGCCAATTAGCAGAAGACTTATTTCATTGTCCCTGTTTACCCACTCTGTCTCTTCCATTGGTTTTACCAATCCTTGTCAGAGAGGAGAGCTGGGATCAAGGCTTGTGGGATGCAGCACAACTTCTCCCACAGTTCCAGAGTCAATAAATTAGAAGTAAGTGGATAGGCAGTATAAAAAAAAAACAAACCAATACTGAGAGAGAAATAATAATAATAATAATTAAGGACTGAATGCTCTGCAGACTCACCTGGTTTGTATTTCTGCTTTGACACCTTTGGTTGGACAGGGATGTCTGTCACAGTTTCAAAGTGCAGCCTCTGAGCAGCTTTCTCTTGCACCAAAAAAATTGCCTTCTCTAACAGGCTGGCATTCAAAGCTCCCAACAGTCTGTCACAGCTTTAAAATCCACAGCCTGTTGCCTCTGGGTGTTTTGGGCAAGACCTGGCCAGGATCACAGACCCACAACCAGTGCAACTCCTCTTCTCTCTGCTGTTCTCATGAATGGCTCACACTGGTGCACTGAGTGACAGGAGATTCAGGCTTGGGCTGAAGGAAGGCAGTTGTCATGGAATCATGGAATGGTTTGCTTTGGAAAGGTCCTTAAGGATCATCTCATTCCAGGGAGACAGGGACACCTTCCACTAGACCAGGTTGCTCCAAACCCCGTCCAACCTGGCCTTGGACACTTCCAGGGATCCAGGAGCAGCCACAGGTTCTCTGGGCACTTGTACCAGGGCCTCCCCACCCTCACAGGGAAGAATTCCTTCCCAATATCCCATCTCTCCCCCCCCTTTGGCAGTGGGAAGCCATTCCCTGTGTCCTGTCCCTCCATCCCTTGTCCCCAGTCCCTCTCTGGCTCTCCTGGAGCCCCTTTAGGCCCTGCAAGGGGCTCTCAGGTCTCCCTGGATCCTTCTCTTCTCCAGGTGAACAATCCCAATTCTCTCAGCCTTCCTCAGTACGTGGAAAACCATTTTACTTCCCTGCTTTGTACCAAAAATAACACAGGGTAGAAATGATACCAGTGCTCCACATAAAACTGAGAGAGGATCTGCTGGACTAAGGAACTACCCAGAGTGAAGCAAGTCATGTCCAAACCCCTATTGAGTGGTATTAACAAGCCCTAATTGATCATTTATTGTGGGCCCAGCAGCCGATCAACACAAAACGCTCCAGTTCATTCCAAACAACCACACAATTCCCTCTGCGTCGCTGCAAAACAAATCCTTGACAAAATGATTTACTGACAGTGCCAGTCACTGTCTGACTGTGGGACTGCTTGGCCATCCTCTCCTTCAGAGTGACTGATCCCCTGCAGCACCGACGAGCCACAACAAACAACTTTGCCAGACGAGGCAAAAATAATCCTGACAAGTTGAGCCCGCGTGGCTTTAACCCCTTGGGAGCCCCGGCACGGAGGGCACGGAACCTCCGTGGGCTCTGCTGCAGTGCAGCAGGGGAAAGGCACAGCCTGGAGTGCCTGGGAGGTGCCAGCTTTGGAACATATGCTCTGGAACTTGGGGACTTGGGAAAAGTCGCTCGGCGAAATCGCACCACTTCTCAACTTGGCTCCTGGGTTGTCAGGGAAGGGGAAGTGTGGGAGATTTCCCACAATTATTTTGGGTTTGCTCGAGGCTTTTAACGTTCTCAGTTTGAAATTGTACAAAAATCCAGATAATTGAGTTTAATCTATTCACTTAATGCGTTTACTTCAATTAATTACCGTATTCAGCAGTAAATATCTCCCCTTTTTCCAGTGAAATTGCTGTTCCAGTCAGTAATGTTTTGTTCTCTGTGATATATGGAGGTCTTGGAGTGGCAGGACAACGGGGAATGGCTTCCCATGGAGAGAGGGAAGGGATAGATGGGATATTGGGAAGGAATTCCTGGCTGTGAGGGTGGGGAGGCCCTGGCACAGGTTGCCCAGAGAAGTTGTGGCTGCCTCTGTATCCCTGGAAGTGTCCAAGACCAGTTTGGATGGGGCTTGGAGCAACCTGGGCTAGTGGAAGGTGTCCCTGCCCATGGCAGGGGGTGGCACTGGATGGGCTTTAAGCTCCTTCCCAGCCAGACCATTCTGTGATTCCATGATTCTGTGGTTAAAGTTCTGCCTGGGTAGGCTCTGAAAATTCACATTCCAAAGAAATTAGGGCATATCCTTAAAAATCTTAGATGCTTTACTTTCATATGTATCAACTTCTTAATTCTTATGCTTAACTTCTTAATTCTCATGCAAGGCTGTTGCAAAGTATGAACATGTTTGTTAACACTTGACCTCCAGATGGCAAAGACTTTTCACTTCTAGGCACGAAATCTAAAAGTTAGTTCAGTGCATTCAGAAATGCAACATTTTTCAGTGCTAGAACACATTTAAAGAACCAAACACCTTTGTTACTTTGCAGATAATGTGGCCTGTAAGGAACCTAAATAGCATTAGGGAGCCAGGCTTAGTTTTGAAGACAAAAAACCTGGGATTTGTTAGGGATGAAGGAGGAAAGCGATGGAATCAGACTTTGATGATCCCTATGGGTCCTTTCCAATCGGGATATTCCATGATTCTATAAGTGCCAGGTACAGGGAGTGGCTTAGGCTGCCCCTATTCCCATCACCCTTGGAACTGAGCCCACAGATCCCCCTTTTCTTCATGGACACCTTAAAAAGTACTGTCTTCCTTCTTGCTGCCTTCTGTCCCGTGAGCTCTGGCCAAAAAGAGCACAAAAATCTTAAAAATCCCGAACCTTAAAATGAACCAACAAAAAAAACCTGCAGGGAGAAGCCAGCAGAGAGATTTCTGCCCGTGGGAGAAGCCTCATAAGACACCTGGAAAGCCTCCTTTGTTTCTTTCCTGGACTTTTTCTTATCTGAGCCGTGCTTCAATCCCATTTTTTCTTTCATCTCCTGCTCTTCACCTCAGGTTCCTTCCACCCCCTCATCTCTCTCTTCCAGCCTTTTCTTGCCATTGACTTGCAGGGGAATGCCAAGGCATTTTGGCACAGAAGGGGAGTGCAGATGCCTCTGAGATGCTGCCGGGAGGATATGGGGAGTTGGGAGCAGGGAGGATCCTCGTGCCTGCCCTGGGTAACCCCGGTGCAGGGATTGGGGTGCCAGTCATCTGGGCTAATTGTGCCCCCAAACTCCCAGGCAGAGCTCTCCCATGGCGCCTCCTTTAAATAATTTGTATGTTTATACAGTGTTTAATCTCCTCTCTTTCCTTGTGCCTATTTGTTTATTTGTCCTCGGGCTCTCTCAGCTCCCTGCAGTAAAAACAGCCATTTCCTGAATATCAGGTAATATGGAAATGGTGCCTGCTTTTCCTTTCAAATTAATCCATCCTTATTTTCATTCTATTTTTCTAAAATAGAAGCAAAAGATTCCTATCAGTGCCTAGGAAAATCTTGGAGCAACTCTGGAGCAGTTTAAGCCTGCAAATAGGTTTTATTTTTGGGGTCAACAGCCTGAGTTTGCCCTTCTCCCCGGGGATCTTTAGGTGCTGGAAGTGAACTGGGCGTTCTGACACCAACCAAGCTCCCAGCACTTTCTAGTCAACAGCACTTTGAGCTCCAGGTGAGCTGTTCCCTACCCGGAGTGACATCCTGGGCGGGCAGGGAAGCGGAGCCGGATCCCCGGAGTGCCGGCGTTGTTTGGTCGTGTTATGTCCCGGCACTTGTCCTGTCACGTCCGATCCGACGTGTTCCCGAGCGGCGCGATGTGACCCGACAGAACACTTTGTGCCAAGCTGGAATGCTTTTTCCCCCTGTGCTAATGGGAGAACAAACATTTGGGGAGCACAAAAAAAATCGCGGAACAGGTTGTTTGCCATCCCACTTGGGTCTGACAGACAGAGCTCCTCTGCGCCGCCTTCCCGAGTTTTTACGGCGTCACTCGGTTGCTCTGTTTCAGTTATCTGAATATCAAATTTTAGTTTGATTTCTGCTGATTCTCCTGTTCTCCTTTCCATCCCAGAAAACCCATCTTGGGGCTTTCTGCTGTTCATTCTGCTAATCCATTTGTCATTGCTTAAAAAACTACTGGTGCTGCAGAGATTGCTCCTTTTGGGGAGATGAAATGTGTTTGTCTGTCTCCTAAGCTGAGATACACATCCCAGAATCCCAGAATCCCAGAACAACAGGCTGGTTTGGGTCAGAAGAGGCCTTAAAGATCGTCTTGTTCCACTCCCTGCTGTGGGTAGGGACACCCGGAGTGTCCTTGCCCGTGGCAAGGATGTGGGTGAAGATGGGTCACTTGAATTTTTCCCCATCAGATGATGTGCTTTGCTGTGCACTGAACACTATCCAGAGACACCTGAGTAGCAACAAACAGGCAAGTCTTGGATGAGCTGTGTTAGAGCAGGTCAGGTCAGCCCTGTGATCTCCTGGGCTAAAGGAATGTGAATCCTCCAGCTTGTCCCTGCAGGAAGAAAAGGTCCTGTTTTCTTCCCCTTCTCTTCCTCTCTCTTTTTTAACTTTCCCTGCTCCAGCCCTGTCAGATCCTTCCCTTGTGGTTTTAACCTGGCAGAGAACTCTTCCCTTTTTAGTTCTCTTGGTTGACCTGGTTCATGGGACACGTCCAGGAGGCTGCAGGGAAGGGAGGGAAGAGGAGGACCGGGCAGATCTGTGCTTCAGCATCACAAACCTGCTGGATCAGCTCTGCTCTTACATCCCAGCAGGACCCATCAGCTGAGGAAGGAGCAATTGCTGCTTGTTGCTCCTGGGACCTGAGCCTGTGTCCAAACATTTTGCTGCCTTCTGATGTGGAGTCATTTGCACAGGTCAGTGGTGGCACCCAGAAAATACCCCAAAGCCCCACCTTGTCTTCCTGGAACACAGAATTTTAACACAAAGCACCACAGGAGCAGTTAGAAACTCAGTTGCCCCAATAATTTGTTTTAATGTGCATTGTTGTGAAGTTTGACAACACGAGAAGGGTCTCTGTGTATCAAAACACAACATTCATCTGTTGTCGGCTCAAACATCCATCTGACAGCCCGACCCACAATTATAAAATCTCTGGGAATCTTTTATTTGTTGTCTTGTTCTAACACTTCTGATGATTATTTTTATCCTTTTGTCTGCCAGTGTCAATAAAAACAAAAGCTGAGATTCACACGTTGTGACGGGAGTGTGGGAGCTGGGAGTTGTCCCTCCCTCTGTCGTGGTGCTCAGCGGAGTGATCACCACCAACACAGACACGGGCTCTGGAGTTTCAATCCTTGCTCCATAATCGAGAAGAAAGGGCAAAAAAATTCCAGAAATGCAGATTGACAAGTGCCTCGGCTTCTGAGTCCTCAAGGATTGTCACACGGCTGCAGTTTTTTACTTTTCTCCTGGCAAACATGATGTTTTGTCATTGTTTTGTCATTTCTGCACCTCTAGGAAAGGGCTTTATAATTGTGTGAAATTTCTGTGGATTCTGGGTAAAATCACAGGTCCCACTCCAGGTACTGGCAAGACAATGGTCTTTCTTTAATAATAGTCTTCTTTTACTAATTTTTGTGAAGCTTTTTCTTGTTTATGCAACGTTTAGGACACAAAAAATTAGTAACTGGGCAGATTGAAGAATTTTCATTGGGAGATGCAAAGGTGCCAAATATTTTTAGGAGATCAAGTAAACTGGGAGAATAAATAACTAGAGAAATCACATGACTGATTGGTAAATGAAGGACTGGAATGGTGCTGTTGGGATCCCACGGTGTTTAGGGCCAGGCTGGTTGTGGTGACCAGCCCCATCTGCCTCCACGGAGCAAAGCCCTGATTGTCGCTGTAATTAGTCACCCCTAATTAAAACAAGACTCCCAGCAGTGGGAGGTGCTGGCAGTTCTCCTCCAGTTTAGTTTCCAGACTTCCAGAAGCCTCATTTTTACCAAGTTCAGAGGCACGTTGATAAATCCCCTCGCTGGTTCAGCGGTGCTTCAATCCATCACCAAATAACAGCATCCCCATTTTTCCAGGGCTATTATCATCCCTTCAGCTGCTGCAGCAATATATTCTGGGCCAATAAATCAAGGGGGATCGTTTCAGATGGGCAGAAACATAAACAGCATCTTAAAAAATGTATCTTTTAGCAATCTCCTTACCTCTTTCTGTTAGTGAGTTTTATGGTGTTAAAGCAAGGATCGTTTTCTGTGTTTGTCTGAGTTTCCTCATTCACACAAAAGACAATGTGGTGTTTTCCAACTTTTTTACCAGCCCCGAGCTCCCACGTTCATTTTTCATTTCTCATTTACCTTTCTCTCCTTTGCTGCTCGTTTCAAGAAGTGTGGAATGTCCTCGTGTGAAGAAATGGGTTGTGTTTCCTCAGGCAACAGGTGCTCGTCTCTGTGGTTGTGACAGAGCCCTGACAAAGCAGCTCAGGTATCGCAGGAGAATCTGAAACCTTGCACCCCTCCAGCCAGTAATTGTCAAAAAAAATTGACTTTTTTTGAGGCAAGCTGCAGCTGCAACACCTGAACTGTTGAGTGGTGAGACTTTGGCTTATAGCCCCTGTTGCATTTGCCCATTACCCACCCCAGACACGTATTTATTCTTTACATCACGTGCACACGCTCGTTTATAAAGAGTTTTATGTGCCGAGTGTCGCGTTCCCCGCTTTCCGACGCACGTGTGTAGTTAAAGGGGGCTCTTAATTTCCTGTTTTAGGCTTTCCTCGGAGGTTTCTCGTTACGTTTTCCCTTCCTCGTGGCGTACAAATGCCTGTGCTGGCTGGAAGGAGCGCGGCTGGGTTTCTCTGGCAGTTGGCAGCTCAGGTGGTGACAACTGGCTCCCTCCCCGCGTTCCCCAGCTGTGCCGCGCGTGACTCCGGTGCCAGATGGCACAACACACACACACTCACACACACACACAGAATAAGTTTGCATTTTATGTTTCTGCATGAGAAAGGTCCCACTCAGTTGTGGTGTTTGATGCTTCTTCCAGAACGATCTGTTGTCCTCTGCAGAGCTTTGGCTTCGTGCCTGGTGTGTCATTCCGGGACCCACCTCGCACGATGTGGGGGGGAAGAATTTGGGTGAAGAGTGCAAGTGTGAGGGCGTGAGGGTGACTTGGGAGAACAGCAGCCTGCAGAGAACTTAACTGAGAACAAAACATTGTCTCTTTGTGGTGGCTGAAACTGTTTTTTGTTTTTTTTTTTTTTTCCCCTAAGATAAAGCAGGTTGGAAATTGGAGTTTTCTGCCCAAACAGAAAAATCTCCATTTCCTGCAAAATGAAAGATTTTATTTCAATTTCCTATTTTTTTTTCTATTTTTCTTATCTAAAAATATATTTAATAGGTTATTCCCATCCATTATAAAATCATAGAATCACAGAATGGTTTGGGTAGGAAAGGATCTTAAAGCTCATCTCCTGCCACCCCTGCCATGGGCAGGGACACCTTTCACTGTCCCAGGTTGCTCTAAGCCCCATCCAATCTGGCCTTGGACACTTCCAGGATGGAGCATCATGACCCAAACCATCAGGTAGCTGCTAGAAAATTTTTCTTCTAAGTGCAACAATCATCCCCAGGCCTGAACTTGCAATATCAGCATCCACAGGAGCTGCACAAGGGCCCAGAGATCAGTGGGAACTTGGGAGTTGCTGACAGAAGAGCAGGGAATATGCTCCATATATTCCCAGAGTCATCTGGGAAGTCCTGGCAAGAAGTAAGAACCCAAATAATGTTTGAGCTACTGTTGAGAAGAGGCGCAGCATAAAAAAAATGAATCCAAATTCTGTGCTTTCAGTGCTTTTGTGTTCAGGTGTTGAAGGTCAGAAGAGACAATGAAGTTTTCTAACCTTTCCTACTGCCTGAATTTTGCCTTAGAAAACAACCACTTTTCTGATCACCTCATATTAAGCACTCAAACCTCTGATCTATGTTCAAATGAAAAGCACAGAACTGACAGAAAAAAAAATCAGCATTTCTTTCAGTCTCCTGAGTAAACTACTTTGGCAGCTACACAAAGTGATTTAGTGTTTTATAATTCCAAATATGGCAGGATTAGCCCTTCATCCCGTTGTTCCAGGATGTCTGCATTAATTATTTCAACAATAAACTCCCATTTTTCAGTTCAAGGAATGGCCTATTCTTCCATCATGTAAATATTATTCAGGAGTAGGTGATACCCACGTGTGGTGCTGCCAAAGTACACTCATTTATTTTTTAACTTCTCTAGCACAGTCAGCCAGGGAGCAAAACAATACATGATTTATACAAGGCATTTAATGAATTTCATCCTTTTCCCATCGGAGGTTCAGCACTGCTGGGACATGGGAACAAGGAGAAAGAACAACAGCAGAAATCCCAAAGAAACGATCATCCTGCATCCCGGAATTGTTCTGTTTGTGTGTGTAAGGGCTGAACCACTGCTTTGCTGTTCGAAACCTAAACTGAACAGGGGTAATTAAAACAACTTGAGGCCCTTGGTGCCAAGAAGGGATTTGCTTTCTAGGACAAAAATGTCCCTTTGAGGAATGTTCACTGCTGAGCTGATCGTCACCTCCCAGCCTGGCGCTGGGATTTAATCCTCTCAAAGCTCCTGTCTTGGTTGGAGTTACTGTGGATCCTGAACATAAACTCATGTCTTGGTTGGAGTTACTGTGGATCCTGAACATAAACTTTGTGTGGGTAGGAAGTTTAGTTTCTCGAGTGGGTCTGGTTTGAGGTATCTGGGGTTTTGGAATATCTCTGTGCACATTCCCAGTGTGCCGTACCTGGAATTCCTGAGTGACCTATGAGCAGGTTAAAGCCAACAGCCCAAAGTGTCCATCATTCCAAAGGTTAATATACTAAAGTTGCAGCTCTGTGAAGAGGGGTGATTTCCCCATGTCTTCAAAAAGCCTCAGTTCATACCATCTTGTGCTGCTTCACTTCAGAAATTCAAGACTTGCAGTTCCCATCTCAAATCCTTCCCATTTTCACAGTTTGCCATTCCTCATATTTTACTCTGAGGTGGGAGGGGCAGAACTTTCCTAAATTGAGATCAGCCTGATGGCTTCAAATCTGTGCAACTGTTCCAGCCTTAGTGTGCTGTACAAAGGATCATCATTTAAAGTGTAACTTGGGAGAAATTCCTCCAGGATCAGAAATTCTTCTTTTTTTTTTTTTTGAGTTGACAGAAACTCTCCAGCTTTGTTTCATACAACCTGCTGGTGGTTGTGGTTACAAATCTCCCCCTGTTCCTGGGACAGCCAGCACTGGCATTATATTTGATTTGTGTTTGGAAGGTAAAGTGTTTTTCTCAGTGCAATTTGCAAGTAATTATTGTCACAGCAATATTTCCTCCCCAGCTCCGAGCAATCACATGGAAGCACAAACCATGCAGATGTTACAACTGTGGAGGTGTACAACAAATAATAATTACAGATCATAATATTTCTCTCCACTAACAGCCATCCCCAGGGTACAGCTTTTGCATTTGGAATCTGAAACGCGGCTGTTGCAGAGCAAATCCTGCTTTATTGTGCCATTTGAACATGCTTCTATTATCTGTTAATTATTGATGGCAGCCAGAGCATTCCTTTCTGGGGCTGGAATTTTGAAGGTGTCAGCAACTGCTCTCCTCAGCATTCCCTCAATCACAGTCCCAGCACAGCTCCTCCTTCTCATCTCAGTCCGCGCTGCTTGTGTTTGTCATCCCACACCAGCAAAACTCCCAAATCTACCAATAAATGAGGGATACAACTTCATTTAATAACAGCTGAACCTGTACTGCCCCGGGAAGTGAGTGAGGAGCTTGATGAGGATCATTATCAGCATTTTTGCCCGTCCCAGGAGCCCCACGTGGCACCTCCAGGCAGGGCAGGAGCCCCCGGAGGCAGCTCAGCCCTCAGGGCTCAGGTGACCACGGGCAGCACGTGGGGTTTGGCTGCTCCAGGAATGGGTCTCAGGGATGTAGAGCTGGTTTGGGAACAGCCCTGGGGAAAAGGTGGAGCTGCTGGAGCCAGCAGCATCCCTGGCTGTGGGAAGAGGGACGTGGAGGGACACAGTTATCCCTCTTCACTCACTGCAGGGTGAGGTGGAAGGAAAAGGGGCAACAGGCTGGAGTTGGAAATAGGAATGTCCAGACTGTGTGGGAGTTGTGCCTCCAGGCTGTGCCTTCTCTGTCCTTTCAGGTTTGCAGGACCTGAAGGATTTAGATGAGAAATTGGGAAGGAATTCATGGCTATGAGAGTGGTGAGGCCCTGGCTCAGGTTGCCCAGAGAAGCTGTGGCTGCCCCTGGATCCCTGGAAGTGTCCAAGGGCAGGTTGGAGCAACCTGGAATAGTGGAAGGTGTCCCTGCCCATGGCAGGAGGTGGAACAGGATGGGCTTTAAGGTCCCTTCCAACCCAAACCATTCTGGGATTCTATTTAATTGCTCGTCCTGGAAATGATTGTAAGTGTTCTAAGATATTTTATACAAATAAATGTCAAAGCAGAGATCTAAAAAAATCAACACAAATTAATTCTGAGTTTATTTCCCTTCCTGTTCTTCCCCAAAAGCAACAGGACAGTGAACAGTTCTCCTAAGTCTAAAAGCAACAAGAGCTGGAGTCCCATACATAATATTTGCATTAGAATTTATTTCATACCAGGATAGTTTGCGTTTTGCAATTATTTATCTTCCATTCAAAGGCAAAAAAAGTATTGTGTCTAACCCAAATTGTCATTGCACTTGTACTGGCTACTGGAATTTGATACCAATTTGTGTTTTAAGTAATCCGGGATGATAATTACACTTATTGCTCTGCTAACTGCACAGTTACTATTCAGGGTACCTCATGTATATTTGATGTATGTTCTGTATCAGAGCAGACCTTTTGCAAATTGGATCATTTGCATCATTACATATCTTTCAGAAATAATTTTCTGATCCTGAGGAATAGACTTCTGGCAGAATCATGGAGCTGATTTCTAGAGCTCATCCTTAGAGCTGAGGAAACTAAAAGAGAAAAAAAATAAGTTACTAATTTTTTATTTTATTTTATTTTATCCCATTTTTGAAGTGTGATTTTTTGACAGAGAGTATTTAGTAGAAAATGTTCACAGAATCATGGTTTGGGTTGGAAGGGACCTTAAAGCCCATCCTGTTCCAACCCCTGCCCTGGGCAGGGACACGGAAGGGTTTAGAAATGGTGAAATAAAACTCAGTTTTTAGAATCCTTGGATAGTTTGGGTTGGAAGAGACCTTTAAAAGTCATTTAGTGCAACTCCCCTGCCGTGGGCAGGGACACCTTCCACTATTCCAGGTTGCTCCAAGCCCTGTCCAACCTGCCCTTGGACACTTCCAGGGATCCAGGGGCAGCCACAGCTTCTCTGGGCAACCTGTGCCAGTGACTTTTACTTTTGCTAATTCAAATGGAAAAAATCAAAAAGAACAAATTATTTGGCTCATTATTTTTTTTTTTCATATGGAAACGATCTCAGACTCTGGGGCTGCCTGGGACATGTCCTGTCATGTTCCTTGGAGCACTTCCTTGTCCTTATCAATCTCCCCCCAGCCACTTGACTTTCAGAAGATACTCATTTAAAAAAATTAACCCACTGCAGAAATCCATTAGAGGGTGTTTTGTTTTGTTTTTTTTTTTCCTCCCTCACCTACACAAATTGCCAATGCCTGAAGCTGGAGAGGAGCAAAAAATGCTGGATGAATGACAAATATCCTGACTTTGAAAGCCTGATATCCTGTGGCCCTGCAGGGATAGAAGAAAGGGGACAGATCCTCTGATCAGCCAACTTGGTACAACATAAACACAGCAGAGCTGTTTTCAGGTGGCTGCAGAGGGAGAATTCCCTTGTTCTGCCTGTGCAAGGCTTGGGGAGCAGATCCTCCCACCCTGGCAGTGTGACAGGCTCCATTCATCTGCAACATCTGAAGGAACAGACTTATTTGATGTTTTGTTTGGGAAAAAAAAGATTATTGAGGACTGTTTTGTATGCAAAAAAGAGTTCACTCTTCTTTTTTTTTTTTCTTTGCCTCTGAGTCCCAGATAACTGAAATTATGCTTATCTGGGGTGCTACACTTAGATGTTGTAAAGTTGCTTCAGAAGGTGGTGTGACACATAGAGCAAAGCCTGGGAGGGTTTATCTGTGCTGTGAAAAGCCATTATTTTGATTTATTCACTGTAGATACGGGCAGCAAAGAGTTAAATCCCGTTTTACTTCTCCTCCTGAAATAAAATAAACTTTGAGTGTATATATAGACTACTTTTTTAACCTATTTCTAGGAAGCTAAAAAGTCTGGCAGATGTTTTGGTAAGAAACAGGTAATGAAATGGGCAATAATAACTTTTTATTTCTTTTGAAAAAGAAGAAATCAGGAAAGAAAACACAGTCAGGACACCAATACAACAACAGTTTAAGAATTTGTTACAGCATGTGAAGGGAAAATGACACTTATTTCTAGTGGTGATCATGAAGAAAATGGCTGTTTACATGGCTGTGAATTTTTAGGCAACAAGATGGGTTTTCATACTTAATCTATGACTCTGTTTCGAGTTTTTATTTTAAATTGCCTCTGTTTTGGGTTTTTATTTAAATTTGCCTCATATACAGAACAGATCCCGACCCAAACACCCTTTTCTCAGAGGAAAAACTTAATATCTCCTTTGCATCAAACTTGAGGGACTCTGCCTTGTGTTACTGAGCTGCTGATTGTCTTTTGATAGCTCTGCTTTTAATATTAATCTGTTTTGAAAAGGAATAAATCAGGAAAGAAAACACAGTCAGGACACCAATACAACACAATTTAATGCTCCCATTTGTTACAGCCTGTGAAGGGAAGATGATGCTTATTTCCAGTAGTGATGATGAAGAACGTGGATCTTTACATGGCTTTGAATTTTTAGCAACAAGATGGGTTTTCATACTTAACAAATGACTTTGGTTTGAGTTTTTATTTTAACCTGTCTCGAACACAAGAACAGATCCCAACCCAAACACCAGTTCATCCTTTTTCTCAGAGGAACAACTTCTTAATATCTCCTTTGCATCAAACCTGAGGGACTCTGCCTTGTGTTACCGAGCTGCTGATTGCCTTTTGATAGCCCTGCTTTTAATAAGCAGCAGATTATCTCATCTGTGTGTGTGTGTGTACAGAGCATATTTCAGAGCAGAGGTATGGAAGGGGTAAGTTGTCCTGGCAGCAGATAAAAGGGAGCTGGGATGCTTCAAAGGGCAGACAGAGGCAGAAGGCAGAGAACAGGGGCTGTAGGTATTGGGATGAGAAGCTTTTGAAACATAGATAACCTACAGCAGAGATGAGCTCTGCTCTCCCAGCACTAATAATTAGGCAGATAAGAGGGGAGAGGGAAAGGAAGCCAGGAGATATGGACAAAGTTCAGCAGAAACCATCCTGGAGGGATGAAGCCACGGAAATCTCATTCTAGAGGAAAGTCAGATGAAGCTCAGGGTGGGAATCATTAAGGGTGTGAAATGTGTGTGACAAACATGGGGACACAAAGGGATCAAACCCAACCCTGTGAGTGGTTTTACATGGACAGCAGAAGTTTGAAAGCTCAGGGGACAGAATCCATGAATCACAGAGTATCTTGAGATGGAAGGGACCCACAAGGATGAGGGAAGTCCAATAACAGCAATAATAGTAGAAATAAAATAATAATAGGAAGAAATGACCAAAATACAGGACAGCAGTTTCCCAGCAATGGGAGAATACATGGCCCTGGTGATAAAACAACCCCAGGATTAATAAAAAGCCCAGGAAAAAAAGTTGGTTGACAGTGCCACAGCCAGGACCCTCCTTCCAGAAACACTTGGTGACAATAAAACTCGTTGGCAGGAGGAAGAATAATTGTTCAGTTACTCCTGAGGGCTGCAGTTCCTCATCTGATCCAACCAGAGTGTGAAAAAAACAGTCCAGAATAGTCCTAACACTGAGGATCCTTGTAGGAGGGGAAAAAAATACATTAAAAAAAATCAATGCACCTTCAGAGGAACTGCCTAATAATGAGGAAGGTAATTAAAAGACAATTAAAGGAGCAGCTAAGAGGGGAATATGTTTGTAGGTGGTTTAGATGCTTTAAGGGCAATAACTTCTTTTACTCCTCAACACAAATATCCACATCATTCTCATGAAGATCCACCAACAAGAACATACAAAGTGACACACAAAGGAGTTATTAAGTTTGGTTTGGGGTTGGGTTTTTTTTTAAGAGGGAAAAAATTCCATATCTCCGTTTAAAAGTGAAAGGCAAGCCAGGCAGATTCCCTGCACTCACTGGGTGTGGAAAAGCTGCCACCAAAAAGTTTTTTGGGCAGATCAGAGGCAGGAAGCTTTGCCAGGGGAGCAGTGGGGCTGATAGGTCATCAAGGAATCGCAGGAGCAGGAGAGGGAGATAAGGCTGTGGCAGGGGAGTGGGACGAGCTGGCACTGCTGTTCTCTGGGAACGGCTCCCGGCTGGAGGAGGGACATTTTAGGGAACAATCTCACACTGGAGAGCCCAGAGCTGGCAGGAGGGAGGGGCACTGACTCTGGGGACCCTTTCCCACAGGGAGAGCCCTTGATCTGGGGTCTGGTCCACGTGGAGCTCCTTCAGTTTTCCCATCCTCTCCTCCCGCAGAGCTCGACATCTGCACCTGACCTGTCCTGTGTCCTCTGAGGAGACGCAGGCAAAGCACCCAATGATTCCCAACCAGGCCCAGACCTGCTGCCTCTTCATCAGAGGGGGCACCTGGGGAGCAACTGCTGCTCCAGGAGTTCCTCAGTGATATTCCCAGGGGTAGTACATCCATAAAAGAAAGATTGTATTCCACTCTGGAGCTTCCCTTGTCCTCCCAGGCTGCCTACCTGTGCTTGGGATGAATTACAGAAGATCCAGGCAATGCCAGTTGCTCTCCAGAAGTTTCCTACTCTTTCAAAATGAGCTAAATCCCAAATTAGAATGATTTCAGTAGAGCAAAGCTTAGAAGACAATTGCTGTAATTATGCAAATTTAAACAAGTGAAAAGCCTTAACACAATGTATACAAAATAATGATTGGAAGGAATTAGCCTTGGGAATTAGCAGAAATTGGGCATTTGTATTGTAATAACAGGGCTGGAAGCTGATGATCCAGAGAGAAAGAGTTTTGCCAGTCGATATTAAAGCTTAGATAATCTTTTGTTCAGCAACTTCCCCCTCCTATTTGTTTAGGATTGCAGCCTGTGCCTGGATCACTGCATTGGAATTCCAATCACTCACCACTTCTTAATTAGACAATATAACTGATACTGTAATTGTGGCAGGAATTGATTATTAATCAAAGTTTTTATGATAATTAACAACAAAGTTCTTGAACAGAACATAAATAAAATAAAATAACATAAGGCTTCCCAAACTGGCACCATCACACTGTGGTGGTGACCCCGAGTTTTAATTGTCCATATGCATTTAAATCCAGGCCAGTGTTGGGAATCTTTATCAGTAGCTGCCAATAAAAGAAAATTCATTTGGTTACCAAGGCTTTTTTCCAGGCTGAGGGTGTCAGGTGATCTGCCAAAGCAGTCTCTGTTCTGCAGGGCCAATAATTGATCAGAGTTGTCTTGTGCTTTTTAACGCTCTATTTCTGCTCTGCTTTTATGACTCCAACCAGGAACACGATCCACAGGATCCCGTAAGTGCTCCTGGGCTGGGTGTCCACTTTGGAGCTCTGGTGTAAAGCACACATTATTCTACTGTACTGGATATATATGTCTGTGATGTTCCACTGCAGTCATTGTAGGAGAAGCACTATCCCAGAAATCTTTCAGGATAGATTTTGGAATGACCATAATCCTTCCAGAAATGCAACATCCTTCCTCCAGCTGTAGCTGAAAGCCCCACCATGATTCCCATCCAATTCCTCTTCCTGCGGGTTAACTGTATTTCTACAATTTTTTTTTGCACTAGTGCCTGCTATTGTCTCATGAAATGATTCTTCCATTTGTGTAAGAAATGTCTCAACTCTTCCTAAAAAGAAGGTTCTTTTTTCCATGGTGGAGTCTGGTTAAACACAGGGGGGACTTCATTTGCTTTGGAACTAAATCAAAATATCAGAATCCTTCCAGAAATGCAATGTCCTTGCTCCAGCTGTAGCTGAAACCAAGGGGAAGTGTAATTTCCCTAAGATTTACCTGTAATTTGAGTTTACATTTTGAAAAGGTGAGACAGGAGGCACCAACCCAGGCAGGTTTGTTTGGGACTGGAAATCACTTTATCAAACAGAGGGGGTCTGAGGTTCCTGTCTTGAGGTCCTGCTTTGATCATTAGTGACTGTCCAATGTATTCCATCATTCTTTCCCCTTTATTTTTATATACAGCTCAGTCTGGGGGGGAAAAGGCAAGAGAAAAGCTCCTATGGTCCTAAATTCTTTCTTCTCATCCCTGATAAATCCATGGCTGGCTGGGAATGTTCTCCCTCTTATTCTTGTGTTCTCCCTTGTTCTGTGGGGAACACCCAGGAGTGGCTGCTGGCCACTGGCTTTGCTGTGCTTTGCAGGAAGAGGCTTTTCCTTGGATTTCTGAAATATTAAAATGAGATGTGTCACTCCAGAGGTTGAAGGCAATGGCAGGAAGAAAAACAGGAGGAGTCCCTGGGCTTGAGGGTCTACAGAGCTGCAACCATCCTTCCTTCTTCAAAGGCAGGGCCTGGGAATATTGGCCACTGTTGGAGCTGGACTCTATGTGGGATATTCTCTCATTCCATAATCTGGCAGAGAAGGATTTAAGAAAAACTAATTCATTTGTAGCTGCATGAGAAGTCAGTGCCAGCTTTGGTAACTGTTGGAAAGGAACACTGGATGCTCCATCATTCTGAGGAACAAGTCATGCTGCTCTCCCAGAACCTCAGGCATGTGCCAACAGTCTCCAAGTTCTCAGAAAAGCCCAGAATGTCCCAAATCTAAAATTCTCTCCAGCAATGAATTTAGAAAATCATTTCTAGCTGCTATTATTATTCGTTAACAAGTGATTTTTATTAAAGGCTTGAGGAGCAACTCTTTCCCTCCTCCTATCTGTACAAACAGCCATAAACTGAGTGCATTTTAATAACCTTTTTTCCAAGAAGTTACAAGCTATTTCATTAAAATGTCAACTTTTTCTTTCATATATTTTATGATTCTCTTTCTTCCTTCTGCCACAAATATGTTGTTGCCAACATCATCATGACACAGTTTGCTGCCAAGACTATGGGAAGTTAAAAAAGGAAAGAAAAAATGAATTTCTCTCCACTTTTTAGGTAAGATTCTTCCAGCACTAGAGGCTGAGAAAGCAGTCAGAAATATCTGAGGTGCCAAAGACAAATGTTAAGGGTGCCAAAGCGGTGACATGAAAACATGGAAGCAGTACCAGGGGATCCATTCTGTGGGATAAGGGAGCAGTGTGGACATTTCCTCTTGTTGTTTGTAGATTCCTCATAGTTCCTAACAATGTTTCTGTGAAGATTGGAGCAGCAGGAGTGTGCACACACTGGATTTGAGGGATTCAGCACAGCAAGTCAACTCCTGTTTGCAGGAGACGACGTGTCTGTCCCACCAAACCATCTCCAACTGCTGCATGAAATCCTTTGTGTCCTCCTGCATCCCCCCAAAGGCCTTTCCCTTCAAATATATCAACTTGCTGTCACTCAGAAGGTCCCCAAACCCAGCTCCAGCCAGGTGCCAAGCCATCTGCTCCTGGCTGGTTTAATAAGGAAGGAGCCACTTTACCTCCTCAGTCTGGGAGTGGGGGGAAGGAATGGAAGCCCCTCAGTTGTGCCTCTGGGAATAACCAGGAGATGTGACTGTGTTTCCTACTCAGGTGCCTTCACACCTCCCTAATTAAACCCAGCCTGGCTTTGCACAGGGAGTATCCCTGCAAAGGCCCTCATTTTCAGCCCTTCAGCATCACGGATCCTCCCTGGAATTTCGTTATTACCTTTGCTGTCCCGGCTTCGGAGTTGCCGAGTGCAGACATTAAATGAGCTTTGTGCCCAGGATTTCTGCACTCCTGCCTTTGCAAATCTCCATTTCTGTGCATGGAGGGTCCTTGCTGGCAGCAGGGATTCCAAATACCTAATTAGAGTTTGAAAAACTTTCAGATTCCCCGGTGATATCCCAAGTGTAATTTCCTGCTTGGCTGGAGAGCCAGGGATTAATGCTATTTCCACTGGTGGTAAACCAGTTGTGGGTTCCGATTTCCCAGCACTGCCCATGGCACTGTGGAGCTTTGGGTTCAGCTGGTTGAACTTTGCTGTTCTTTTGGAACATAAAATTCTTGGAATTTTCTCTGCTTAGGTGTTGCCCTCACCCCAGAGATGTTTTTCTTTTAGGAGGGATTTAATTTCTTTTTCTCTGCCTTATAGGCCAAAGCTTGATTGTTTTTTGTGCACTCCTGGGTCTTCAAGCAATTTTACAGGGGAGGCAAAGAGTTGCTGAATGCAGCTGTTTTGTTTACATTATGTAAAGTTGGGAATGTGCCATGGGAGCAATCCCACGCATCCCACGGAGCGTTGCAGGCACTCAGGGGTGTGGACACATCAGATAAAAGGAGGTGGAGTCTGTAGCTAAGGTCTAGAACTTGCCCAAACGAGTTAATTACACGTGCTGTGTCCCACTTTCCCAATACAGAAACATTGGTAATTAACAAAAAGAAAAAAAAAATAGTGTGTAATTTAGTGTTGGCCTCGGGCTGTTCCGTGAAATTCCTGGCTCTGGGACCCGGGCACTGCCTCAGCCACTCTTGCAGTGTGTGATGCAAGTGGCACAGAGCACCATGACCTGGCATTTGCTTACACCTACTGCTCTATTTTAGGCTCTCGTCTCATGGAATTAATACTGGTAAATGTTACTGGTATCTTGTGGAAATACAATGGATTGAGCCACGGCCCACGTGCTCCTGATGAGGAAAATGCTGTGGATGTGTCTGCCTGGACTTCAGTGAAGCCTTTCACACCATCTCCTGTGGCATTCTCCTGGAAAAGCTGGAGCCCACACCTTGGGCAGGGGCACCTTGGCTGGATTGGGAACTGGCTGATGGCCGGGCCCAGAGGAGTGGGAATGGGGCTGCATCCGGGTGGTGTCCAGTCACCACTTTGTTGGTGATGTGGATTTACTGGCACCCTCAGTAAATTCATGGAGTTGGGTGGGAATGTTGGTCTGCTAGAGGGTAGGAAGGCTCTGCAGAGAGATTTGGACAGGCTGGATCCATGGAATGAGGCCAGTGGTGTGAGGGACAACAAGGTCCTGCTCTCGGGTCACAACAACCCCCTGCAGCTCCAGCCTGGGGCAGAGGGGCTGGAAAGCTGGGAAAGGCCCTGGGGGTGCTGGTGAGAGAGGCTGGACACGATCCCAGGTGTGCCCAGGTGGGCCAGAGGCCAATGGCCCCAGAACTGCCCCCAGCCCTGGTGTGTCACAGCCCCAGGGCAGTGACATCCCCTGTGCTGGCACTGCTGGGGCACCTCCAGGGCTGGGGCAGTTCTGGGATCTCAGACAAGACACAGAGGGGCTGGAGCGTGTGCAGGGAAGGGAACGGAGCTGGGGAAGGGGCTGGAGCACCAGGAGGGGCTGAGGGAGCTGGGGGGGCTCAGCCTGGAGCAAAGGAGGCTCAGGGGGGACCTTCTGGCTCTGCAACCCCCTGACAGGAGGGGGGAGCCGGGGGGGGTCGAGCTCTGCTCCCAGGGAACAAGGGGCAGGAGGAGAGGGAACAGCCTCAGGCTGTGCCAGGGGAGGGTCAGGTTGAACATGAGGAGGAATTTCTCCCTGGAAAGGGTGGTCAGGCCTTGGCAGGGGCTGCCCAAGGAGGTTTGGAGTGCCCAGCCCTGGAGGTGCCAAAGGAAGGCCTGGATGTGGCACTCAGTGCTCTGGGCTGGGGGGCAAAGGGGGGCATCGGGCACAGGGGGAACTCTGTGACCTTGGAGGGCTTTTCCAACCTCAGTGATTCTGTGATTCTATGGAATAGACTTGGAGTCCTGTGAGTAATATGTAGGACATTAATTCCTGGTATTACCTCCTGGAATGTATTACAATTGTGAACTCCATATTGCATCTAAAAATCCATATTCCCAGACTTTGATTTCTGTCCCCAACAGCCTCCACGTAGAGGAGTATTTTCTACATCACGTGCAGCTGGAGTCAAGGACTCTCCCATATATGTGAGACCATCAGATTTCCCTGGTGGAATATTTCCAGGAAATAATCTCCATGCAGCCATCTTTGCTTAAATATCTCATAAAGTTATACCCTCATCCCAAAATAATGCCCGTTCCTCCCATCTCCTCCTGAAAATTGAATGTATTGCTCTGTTTAGCAAAGTATATAAACAATAAGGGACAAAACCCTCCCGTAGATGTCTCCATATTATGGAATATTTTACTCTTTACATCCCACATTCCACATATAAGAGGAAATTTAATGCTTTTGAAGCAGTTGGAGCTGTGAAATAGAGCAAAAAAGAAGCGGATTGGCAGATGTTTTATTGCACAGTGAAGCCAGGAAGTTGTTTAGACTGTCTTTGAACGTGGCCAATACACTGGGATACATCTCTTGGTCAGAAAAGGGAGATATTTAAAGATCTGTCAGGTCAAGCACACATTTTATGACATCAAATATTTAGTATTATCTAACTAAACAAAAAATCATATGTAAGGGGACAAGGTTAAAACTCGACTTTATGGCTGATCTCTTGTGCTATTAAAAGATAACGTTTTTGGGAGATAAAGGGAGATATTTTTTAGCACAAAAGGAACTTGCAGGCTGCAGATTCTGTCTAACCCTGCTTCTTGTAGCACTGAGATTGGGGTTTCTACTACATGCAATTAATTCAGCTTTAAAAACAAGGAAAATATTTGTGTTTTTTTGCTTTTGTGTTTGTTTTTTTTTTTTTTAAACTTGTAGATGCAGCTTTTTTTGTCTGTAAAAGACCTTGAGAATAACCACGTTATTCAGGCCATTTCAAAGGTTCAAATGGATGAATGTTTTTCTGATAGTTGGATTAAATGATCTAAAAGGTCTTTTCCAATCAAAATAATTCCATGATTCAGCCCACAAATCCGCCTTTCTCTGTGCCAGCAAAATGCTGTGTCTGCTTTGAGATTCTCCCTGTCTTTCCCTTCTTTGCCCACAAAAGTCTCTGAAACAAAAGAGGATTTAATATGATGTGAAACCTTATGTGGAACAGGTGAAATGATTCATCCCTTGGCAGAACAGCAGCTCAACTTGGATCCAGTGGTTGTGTTCAGTAGATTAATTAAATTTGGGTCTGAACCTCCGAATGCGGAGTCAGCAGAAATTTCCGAGCCCTGGGAGGCAACACATTCCAGTTTTGTGTCAATATAATCCATCTCCATTCTCAGATGTAGAAAGAAAGTGGCATTCAGATTTTGATATCGTGAAAATTCATTTTTAAATGTGCAAGTCTGCCTTAGCAGAACAGAAAAAAAGCCACCCCAAAAATATCAATCCGGCACAATTAACCCTCTTTTTCCTCTCAAACAATGAATTTTTGTGGACCAGTGCAGCTGCTCCAGCAGCCACCCAGAAAATCATCTCCTGCTCAGACAGAAATGCAGAACTAAAAGCCATATTTTTGGATTGTTAAGTGTCACTTCAGTGAAATGTGCTCGTGGTTGAATAGCTCCCGTTTATTTTCTAGGGATGGGTAAAAATGAGGAAATTGTGACAATTCTTGAATATTACCAATTGCTTTTCCTCCTGTTGTTCTTGCTGAATGGGGAGAATGACTTTACATTTGGGTATTTAAAGGGAAAATATTCCAAACATTTGGTTTTGCTGCTACTTCACCTGTTCTTCTCCTTTTTTATTTTTTTGGGGCTGAAAAGAGGAGAAAATTCAGGGAACGAGGACCTGAGGGAAAGCAGAGGGAGAAAAAGAAAACAAGAGGGAAGGGTTACGATGGATACTGGGGAGAAATTCCAGGTTGTGAGGGTGGTTTGGATGGAATGGAATTCCCAGATGAGTTGTTGCTGCCCCTGGATCCCTGGAAGTGTCCAAGGGCAGGTTGGACAGGGCTTGGAGCAACCTGGACTAGTGGAAGGTGTCCCTGCCCATGGCAGGGGGTGGCACTGGATGGGCTCTAAGGTCCCTTCCAACCCAAACCATTTTAGGATTCTTTGAAAGAGTAAAAGGCATAAATGAGGTATTTATGTGAGGCTTCACTGGAGTGAAAGGGAAGGGAAAATAAAAAAGCATAAATAATTAATGAATCTCCCCCAAATGTGTTTAAAAACACCAACAACTGACCAGATAAGGAGGGAAGAGCTGCCTTGTTTCAGTCCTCGTTTCAAAGCAGCGGTAGAAACCCCAGGACACAACAGCCTGATGGGGCTTTTTGGGATTTAAAAATAGCTTAGGAGAAGAGCCATTGAAATGGATTATGAACTGACTTGTGGAGATGAAACCCGGGGTGTGAGTGAAAGAGAAAGCTCGGAGTGAAGAAGGGAAACAAGTGGGGTCAGTGCCGTGGGCCTTTCTCCTGCTCAATCCTCCATATATACGACCTTGGTGAAGGTGAAGTTTCCAAATGAGTTTGCTCAGTTCTTGATCCCACCAGGCTGGAGAGGAGCAGCCAAAAACAGCCAGGCAGGGAAGGGAGTTGAAGTTAATTATAAAGATGAGCAAGATATTCGTGTCATTGAGCATATGGCACCATGGGTTTGAACTGTGGAGATGAAAAACTTTCTGCAGAGGGTAGCAGGGAATTCCTGGTCATGTTAAACCCTGTTCTGAGCTCAGAGTCGAGAGCTGACAGTCAGATGTGTGGATGTGCTGTTCTGACAGGCCTCCGTCCCCCGAGCACCAGAGGAGTTCTGAAGGAAAAGCTGAACTTCAAAGAGTTTCATAAAAAAAAAAAAAAAGCCATTTGGAAAACCGAAGCAAAGGGGGGGTGGCGAGATTTTCTGATTCCTTTTTAGGGTTTGAGAGTGTGCCTTTGACTATCTGGCAGCAAGAAAATGTTCAGTGGCTTCAGGGTGTGATGGTGCTCTTTAAAGGGAAGCACTGTGTGATCACAAGGATGGACTTCATCCAGCAGATCGTTGAGAACTTCTGTGACATGGACAAGATCCCGAAAGTTTGGCTGCCTTTTCAAAGTCACTGAAACTTCTCAGGGCGGCCAGGAGGGGCTGAGCTTTTCCTAAGATGTGTTTTCTCAAGATGTTTACAGAGCTGTCACCCAAAAATGGATCTAGACCCAAACACTGTCTGAAGCTCAGGCTCAGGACCAAGCCTG
Source organism: Neopelma chrysocephalum (assembly GCF_003984885.1). NCBI lineage: Eukaryota > Metazoa > Chordata > Aves > Passeriformes > Pipridae > Neopelma > Neopelma chrysocephalum. The sequence continues at coordinate 2,402,670 of NW_020897767.1, forward strand.
AGCTCTGTCTTTCTTCTTGCTTCTGGTCATTGAACGTGAGGGACACTCAGGTATTTCACTGCCCTGGGTTAGTCCTGGTGCCAGAGACAGGCAAGAAATGTGTGTGGTGAAAACTAACTGAACTTTTTTTCAGCCACTGAAATGGTTTCAGCTTTGGCACATGTTGTCCAGCCCCATTTGTACATCTCTAATGCAATGTAAATAGCTTTAAGCAGCTGCTTTGTGAAATATGTGATGTTTGGAGAAAGGTATGTGTAGACCGGCTTCCAAAATCAATATATAAACCCTTGCTATTGCATCCCAAAGTTCATTTCTGTTTTGACACATCTTCAAAGTAAGATATAGAGTCCATTACTTCACATGCTTTTTACATTTAAGAACAGCAATTTATGTATTGATGAAAACGTGCAAGTCATAATCTGTATGGATGCCTTTTGGAACTCATTTATCAGAAACCTCAGGATTTATTTGCTTGTTTGATTTAGTAAAGAGTCTGTAGGTTTTCATGTTTTTTGGACAAACTGAGTTGCTGAACAAACTCTTTGGTGGCCTGGCTCTGGAATGAGGGACTAAAACTGCCCAGAGCCCCTTGTGCCTGAAGTCTGGGAATAACTGTAGAAATGGCTCTTTATTTAAGTTGTCAGAGTTTTTTTTTTTTAATTTAACTTTAATTTAAATGACTTTTAATCTAATGGCTTTTTAAAAAAAAAATTTAACTTTTTAGCGGTTCTCACAGACACAAGAGAGAAAATAGAAACTATGTCAGCCCGCTCTGCAGAATGATGTGTTACCTAAATCTGCTCATCAGGGTGGTTTTAAAGTATTTACACCTAAACTCACAGGTTTTTTTTTCCAAACCTGTGAAACTATTACTCAAAGCAGAGAGGTTGTGATGCTTTTTTATTTCAATACAATAAATCAGAGTCACCTCTTAGCGCGTGTTCTGAAAGCTGGGTTAAGGTTGTAGAGGGGCTGTGTTGATAGAAAAGGTGAAATGGATACAGGAAAAAACTCCTGCATTTTTGTGTTTGGCATTTCTTTTTTGCTGTTTAACCAGAGGACTTCTACTGGGTGGGTAACAAGTAATTAGAAGCCAAACTAAGTTTTCACCTTTGCCATCCAGCTCAGCTCAACAAAGTCCTGAAGGCTTTAGTCTGAGCAGTCCTGATGAGTCCTAATGTGTCCTGACACTGCCCTGGCTCAGCTGTCCTTGGCTCTTCTTGCAGACAATGAGACTGAATTAATGAAAAAAGGCAAACTATCGTGCTTTTGATGTTCAGGGGGCATGATCTGGCTGACTTTCCCCAGCATATGGTGGTGAGTTCCTGGCAGAGCAGTGTGTGAGGGGTCTTTGGGGCTGCAGCACTAACAGGGATGTTCCCACTGCCAGTGGGGAGCACTTCATGTGAACTGGGGGTCGAGATTCCCATTTCTTTCCTCAAATGTGTGACTCTGTTACTCTAGACACACATTTTTTTTAGCATAGCAACAAGGTGATCTGTTCTCTCATGACATGTGGAAGGGTTTAGAAATGCTGAAATAAAAGTTTGTAGAATCCTTGAATGGTTTGGGTTGGAATGGACCTTTAAAAGTCATTTAGTCCAACTCTCCTGCCATGGGCAGGGACACTTCCCACTATCCCAGGTTGCTCCAACCTGGCCTTGGATACTTCCAGGGATGTGGGAAGCCAGAGTTTCTCTGGGCAACCTGTACCATGGCCTCACCCTGAGCCAAGAATTCCTTCCCAATATCCAATCTAAAGTGCTGAGCAGGAATGTCTGCACTTATTTTAGGGCAGAAGCTTGTTTTGGCATGATGCTGGATTTCCCTGGACCATGGAGGGGACTCTTCACAGAATTTTGCCCTGGGCTCTGTGAGTAAATCCTGTAACTTCACCCCTTCATCCCTTCTTCTCTCTCCCCACCACTAAGTGCTCTATTAGGAAATTAATTAAGTAGTACATGTGAAGTATTTTAAATCTTTTGAAAGAATTGCTGTACGAAAACCTTCCCTTTCCTTCCACCTGCACACTCAGCCAGACTTTTGTTTATCCTCCCGGGAGTTTCCGTAGCCTCAGGTGCTCCGGGTCTTATTTAAAGTCTGGAACAACCAAGGCAGCCACACCATTTAGTCCTGGGGAGAGGACTAAAATCCCACCAGAGCCAACACAAGTGCTGCCTGCTCTCAGACAGGGCCCAGCTTCCAGGATCTCTCATTTGGAGCTGATGCCCACCTTGGAGCCGGCAGTGTTTGCATGGAAAAATGAGTTGTGTCAGCTCAGCCTTAAATCTTGGAACTGTTTTAAATAAACTGTCCTTCTCTTCCTGTAACACTGGCACACTGGGGCCAAGAAATGGAGTTTGGGACGTGGAGTATTTTCTACAAACTGAATTTATGTTGTTGTTTTCTTTTTTTAAAAAAAAAATCACTAGACAGTGCAAATACAGTGACTGTTCCAATCAGGATCAACATTAATTTCTTCCCAGCTTTCAAATGTTATAACTACATTTCTCCCGACATGTTGGCATCTGTGTTGGTATTTATAAATTTCTGCATGCTTTGACTGCCATGCAAATCCTTCCAGAAAGTCCCCTCTGAGGAGCTGAAGTGAGAGAGATAACTGAGCACTCAGAATAACCCTGCCTTGTAAAAGATTATTTTGCAATTAAAGTTGTGATGTTTTTTATCGAATGGATGAGCGGAGAGCGACTCGCTGGTATCAGTAACAGATAAAGCTGGGTTTACAGTTAAAAGAGCAATTCTGTTTCTCTGGGCTCACACAGAAACTATCAGCTCACATTTTAACATTTTTTAATATTTGCTTACAAATCTGGAAAAGGCTCGTGATGCCACGTGGCTGGTGGTGGCTGTTCCTCAGGGATAGTGTTGTCAGCCTGGTATCAGAGGGGATAATTATCAAGTTATTTAATAGAGGCAAATGGGATTTCTGTGTTCGTATTGTTTATGACATATTACACAGTTTTATCCGTGAATGTTATTACTCCTTTAAACACTCTGACATTCCCATCTCATCCTGAACCCAACAGGAGCAGGTGGTGCCATTGCAGCCCTTCCTCCTTCTCCCTTCCATAACCTTGTCCATGGGCTGTACAATCCCACTGGAATGTGTTTGAGTGCAGCTGCTGCTCTGGGAGGGAACAGAATCTGTTCCATAAACGATCCATGCTTCCAGACCTTGGGAGGGTTGGGATTTGGTTCCCCATCCCTTGCTGCACTCAGGTAGTGGATGCCCTTGGAAGCTGGATGACTTTCCAGTGCTCTAAGGTCCAAATATATTTGAACCCAAACATTAAAGGATGAAATAACACAGAGTTATTTTGCTTTCTAATGTGTTCCTCACCAAAGAGATGGAGACCTGTGGTGGGGTGGGACTTCCCTTCCTGGAAAAGGTCATGAGGGAGAAGGGAAAAGCTCTGGCTTTGCCAAGGTAATCAGAAAAAGGAATAATATAGAACAAGGTTCTGTAAAGGTGCTGCAGAGTATAAATAAGAACAATATACAAGGTTCTTTGTGATGTCCATCATAAAGGAGACACCATCAAGCCCATTACTACTTCCAATCCCTGGGAGCCTGACCCTTCCTCCTCCCCATCCAAAATAAATTTGCCATAACTAAATTAGGTCTATCCAACAGGTTATTAGCCAACAGAATATATTTGTCAGCCTCAGAGCTCATTAACTAAAATCATAAAGTCACAGAATGGTTTGGGTTGGAAGGAACCTCAAAGATCATCCGTTTCCAACCCCCATGGTGAAATCCTGTCCCTGTAGAAATCACTGGAAATTTTGCCGTTGTTTTCAGAAGAACTTGGATTTTTTTGCTGTTTTTTATCAGGCTTTGAAGCTACTTCTCCAAAACAACCTGTTTACTCTTGTGTAAAAGGAATATCCATAGCTTAGATATTTACACTCCTGCACTGTCAGACTGGTGTGAGATATGAGCAGTTGGAAGCAACAGTGATGGGAAGAGGGTTCAACGTGTTCTCTCTCCTGATTAAAGTTTCAACTAAGTTTAGACTAAAGCAGATACATTAATGCACGAAAAAGGTTGAATATTTAAACCTGAATACATAAAGGCAGTGCAGGAAAAAGTCTGTAAAGAGATAAAGAGGTGTCTCACAACAACCTTTGTCACTGATGCCACATCCCAGTGCAGTGACAACGAACTGGTCACTGTGAAACTCTCTGTCCAGTGAACATTTCTCCAGAAAACGTTGGGAATGGAGTTATTAGGGCTGGGGAGGGCAGTTTGTGATCCTTCCTGTGAAGATGCTGGCTGTGAGGAGCTCTGGAGCCGCATACATGATGAATGTAACCCAGTTGTGCCTGTGGATCTGTCACCGCTCCGCTCGGATTGCAGCCTCATACGGTCCCAAAATAGCTTTGAAAAGACATTAGTGCATAGCATGTACCTTTGTGCCATATGCTCAGGATAAAGGAATCTAATTGGGGTTGGGTTGTTGTTTTTTTTTCTTTTTTTTTGCATGTATTATAATGTTTTAGCCTCCTGCAAAATAATTCTTTTTGCTTTCAACGGCAACGGCTCAAACATATTTGACTGGGCTTATGCAAACAACCATCCCTGCCCTGCTTTTGGCTTGATTAATGCACTGAGGGAGAAAGCTCAGAGGGAGATGGAACATAAATCTTAGGCTAATTTTTGGTTTGGGGCTTTAAAAAAGTTAATTTATTTATTTTGAGGAATGTGCTTATTTGTTTTGGTGGAATGGGTTTGTCATCTGTTGCAATCAGATCTTCTCTGCCACTGTCACCAGCAGAGCTTTGTTGGAATAAAACCCAAAAAGATCTGATGCATAACTTGGTGCTCTCTGGAGCTCTGAGTACCTCCCTGACCACTTTCCATGTGCCCTGATCCTTTCAAAACGTGCAGCCAGAAGTGTTGGTGGAAAATTAACTTGCATCTCTTTAGCTGTGTTGTGTTTTAAGCACGTCCTTGGGTGAGAACCAGCAGTACCACGAGCAGCAAAATGCAATTTAGCCCTTGCCCAGCAGTGGGTCACATTCATATGTGATTATGTCCACTTAGAAATGTTTGCTCACCCACCCAGGCAGGAAATAAACCACTCAGACGCAAGTGATGTGTCAAATCACTCCTCGACAGCTCAACTCGAGTATCAGATTATGCTTTTCAGTTAATCCAGAACACGAAAATCTGTCACAGAATGTTTTCTCAATTCTCTTCTCAGTTATAGCTGTTATTGGAAGAAATGATCAAATACGAGCAGGGAAATCATGAGCAGCATCTGCTTAGGAAATAAGCAGGGACTATCTAAGCCTTGGTATAATCAAGAGTCTCTCCGTGGTTGGCTGTTTAGGCACTGCTGTAGTAAACATGATTAAAATAGCAAAGAAAGTGCTGGTGGGGCTTGAACAACATCTGAAATAGCTCTTTTATTTCCTTGCTTTTGCATGGGACGTGTGAAGTGACCACATGATTTGTGTCCTCTGGAATGGGAGCACAGCTGGAGCACCTCGGGGAACTTAACGTTCCCGAGTGTCCCAGAGAGCAGTGGGATATTGGCTGGTTGTGAAACCTGCTCTTCCCTTAATTCCCTTCCCCACAGCTCCATCCTGGGTTTTGGGCAAGGGCTGGGGAGACACTGCCTTGCAAACCACCTGGAAGTGTCCAAAAAACATCTAAAGGTGGCACCTGGGGATGTGGGTTGGAGGTGACCATGACATTGTCAGGTCAGACTGGATGGTCTCAGAGGTCTTTTCTGACCTTGATGATTCTGTGAGTCCATGAACTAGAAGAGGTTGCCCTGTGGTTGCCCCTGGATCCCTGGAAGTGTCCAAGGCCAGGTTGGACGGGGCTTGGAGCCACCTGGGCTAGTGGAAGTTATTCCTGCCCATGGCAGGGCATGGGACTGGATGGGCTTTAATGTCCCTTCCAACCCAAACCATTCTGGGTTTCCAAGGTGCTTTATAATAGTTTTCAGCCCTTCCCTCTAATCAGCAGCACTTTATAAAGAGAAATGTGCCTGCAAACCTGTGCACTTTTAATAGATGGAAAAAATCTGGTGATTTTGTGCTATTTTTCAAAACACCTATTTTTTTCTCCCCTCTTCATTTTCTTGTCTTTTTTTGACTTTGTTTACCCAAGTGCTGGTATCTCGAGGTTTACTTTGACAGCACAGATCTCCTCAGTCCTGTTGTGCCAGTGCATTTATTCGTGGTGTATTTTAAACATGACCCAGCAGCAGAAGCTGCTTTGCATCCTGCATTGTAAATGTTGCTCAGATGTGAAGTTATTGATCAAAAAGCCTCGGGAGAGGTGGTTGGGGCTGAAGAACAGCATCTTCTGGAGGGAAATTAGTATTATTAGCACCTCTGGGGAGCTCTGTCCTTATGTGCAGCAGTTTTGGAATGCTCCTTCAAGCCCATCTGCTCTGAGTTGCTGGCGAGTGGAAAAGCCAAGCATCTGCATTCCACTTGTTTGTGTACACATCAAAGTGCTTAAATGGTCAGAAGTTCTGTCTCTGGTGTATCTGAATTTATTGTTTTGTTCTGCTTTTTTCTCCCCAACGAGTTGCAAGGCCAAGCTCTTTGCAGGGAAAGTAGGTCCAAAACATAATTAGGAATATTTTATATTTTTTTGGGTCATTCCCATTACACGGTGGGGCATTTTTGATTTGGCTGAAGGGCAGGGAGCTTTTTTTTTTTTCCATTTGTCACTCACTGCCACCCACTTTTACATATTATTTTGTCAAATACCTGCAAATTTGGGTGAAGGGAGCAGGAGGTTCTGATGCAAGAACCAAATCCCCAGCAGGAAATTTATTGAGTTGCCAATTTACAGGCATCTAATTGACTTAGAAAGAATTGGAATGTTTCTAAATATCCTCCTGAAATCAATGGTGGCTGCCTTTATTTTGGGCCTCGGGCAGATTGAAATTGAGACAATAAATGAGAGTGTCTCATTCCCAAAGAATGAGAGTTGGCAGCTCTGCACAGGCTTTGCTTTTGAGGGAGGAGGAGGAACAACCAAGGGCTGAAGTTCTCCCTTCAGTGAGATTAAAAATGGTCAAATCAGCCCCTGGTTTGCTTTTTATAAGGAAAAAAAAAGCTGAATTCTGCTCTGCCCAGGTCCACAGGCAGCATCTGAAAAATGAAATACTGTTAAGAGAGCCCCAGGAAAGAGGAAAACACCCACTTTTTTAATCTGTTTCTCACTAAAACCCTTAGAGAATTCAGATGCCTGAAAAATGTTTGGAGATTCAGCTGTAATTAACTAAAAATACCTTTAACTAATGGTATTTCTGGTTTTATTAGACTTTTCCCAAGCTGTGGTCTGGCGCAGTTTAACACACCCAAACAGTGAGTTGGGTGCTAACGGTGCAGGAAATTATGGAGTGAGGGGGTTTTTTTTTGGCTTTTATGGCCCTGTAGGATCTGGGAATGCCGATCCAACCCCTTTAACGCGCTTCTGCCACACAATATTTAAGGCTGTGAACAGATGCAGGTCCCCCGACCCCGGGCACGTTCCCTCGTCCACATGATCCCTTTTGAAGTCCTCCTGGTGGAATTTGTTTGGTATGGGCTGGAAATCTAAATAGCTCCACAAACACAATGACAGATGGCACAATCCCAGTTGGAACGTGTGACCAGCAAACTGGCTGCGATTTGTTTTCACCCCGGGGTAGACGGCACACATTCTGTGTCTGCACGGCAGCTGGGGCAGGGATTTCATTCCAGAGCTCTGGAAGAGCTGGAATGGGGAGCACTTCCAGGGGGAAAAGGGGGAGCCGTTTTACCTGTGCGATTCCCCCCAGTAAAATCAGAATATTTTCCTTTGGACCCACGGGAAAAGCTCCAAAATTTGAAAATGAGTGGGAATTTATTTGATATTTATGCTCTGCATCTGCTGGGTTTTAGATTGGTTTGTTCCGAGGAACAGAGAGCACGAGGGGAGTTTCATCAAGTAAAGATGTTGGATTTTTCATTTGGTTCATTTTCTGAACAATGAGTTGTCTTAAGGGAATTTTTAAATTTTTTTATTTTAGGTTTGGTTTGTATTAAAAATATTTTTTAATAGGGGACTGGGAAAAATGATGTGCTCTCATGTGAGTCCAAGTTAGCGATCGTTGCAAGGCTTTGAAGTGATCTCTTTAGTATTATAACAATTTTTTTCCCTCCTGAAATGAAACATAAATACATAAGAATATAATAACTGGAGTATTACAAAAACTAAGGAAATGATCCAAGTGCCTTTTCTCTTTAAGTACTGAACATAATTAATAACTGGAGCTTTTCTGAGTGCTGGATATTGTGCTTTTCTCTTTGCCCTTCTTTTTCACTGACATGGTGACTCAAAAGGACTCTGGTCGCATCCTGGACCCTTAAAGCTGATGGCAAACTTAGTTTGCAAACAGTATCAAGTTTAAAAACCAGACCCTGTGTCCAGTGTTACCCTGCAGCCTCTACATCTCCTTCATTTTCCCTACATCTCTGTATCCTGCCAAATTCCCCCAGTACATAACTTTGGCTCTCAGTCCCTCCTTTCCCCACCCAGGGCCTTAAAGAACAGCATATTTTGTTTTAGAACACCAGGCCAGGAGTCCCCAGTGTGCCATTTCATGTGAGCCATGTAAAGAAGGCTGGCAGCACTCTTTGAAACAGGGTATTTTAAAAAAAAAAACAAACACCAAACCTGAGGAGGCTGAAAGTACTTGGATTTTACTGGAAACCAAATTCCTAAGAGGGGACACTGAGTGGGGATCTAGAAAATTAACTCTTTTAAATGGAATGTGGCTTGGCTACAAAACTTGTTTGCACTAGTAAGAGCCTGAATTATATTGTCAGTGTGTGCATATGTTTGGAGATGGGTTTGATAGATAGATCTGGATATAGAACATATTTAATCCTTGGTTTCTTATGCTTTAATGACTGAGGTCTTGGTTTGTTTCCCAATGCAGAAAAAA
>NW_020897767.1:2411641-2518637 GCF_003984885.1 Neopelma chrysocephalum
GAGTAAAAAAAGAACTGATTTTGTTGAAGTAAAGAAATTACCTCCAAGTTTTGATTAGGGAGAAGTGAAGTTCATCTCACGGAGTAGGAAAAATTACAGACAGCACAAGGCCATCTTCATTTAAACAGATTGTTGATTAAAATCTCTGTTATTCCTCCAGATACATAAAAAAAAAGTGTGAGCCTAAGTCTTTCTAATTATAGATAAATTGTATCATTACTTGCTTTGCACGATTTCTTGTCTGCTGGTCTCATTTTATAAGCTGGTTTTATATTAGGAAAGCACTTTTTTTTTTAAAGCTGTGATAAGAATAGCCTCTAGAAGGTGGTTTAAAAAACCCCAAACACATGCAAGTCTTGCTCTTGCCTCATTTATTGTGCCAATTGTGTACAATTTCTCCAGGAGACACGGCCAGGTCAGACCTGATGGTGGGAAAGAGTCCTGGTTCACAAAGGATGTTCTCTTCTTATGCATTCAGAGACAGAGGGATGGTCTTTTCAGAGAGAGCACTGAGCTGGGAGCTCCTATTCAGCTTTACGCCCACAGACTGTTCCCAGAGTCCCTGTTTCCAAGGAATCCCCCGTCCTATAAATATGGGCTGTGTTCTTTGTTCCTAGAAGCACACCCCAAATTGCATTGTGCTGCAATGAATGTTGTTTGCTTATGCCAAGTCAGTCACTCGAGGCTGGATCAATGACCCACTTGTTCATTTAGTATGTTAAGGACATTAAACTGACTAAATATTAATGAACCTGTTGGAGTTTGTGCTCACTGAGCTTTTCCATGATATCCTTCAGGGAACGTGTCCCAGAACACAAGAAATTTGCTGTCCCTGCTGCTGAGAGCCAGTTTGGGGAGGGCTTTGGGGTGACAGAGAAATATTGTTCTCTGCTCAGGGCAGAAACTCACAGAAATAACCTTTATGTCCCACGTGCTGCTTTTGGCTGTGCTTGCAAAGCGGTGTGAGAGTTGTTCCTTGTATTATTATGGATACATTAAATGAGGAATAGGGAGGTGAAACGACATGTTCAAGGAGGATCTTGTAAGTGGTGAGGTCAAAATGTGGTGTTGTGAGTCCCTGATCTCGTTATGTGCCCAGAAACAAAGAAATGTGCCCAGAGTTAAAGCAAAACCCAGCACAGCAGAGAGGTGACAGCTCTTAGAAGTCTAATAAGAATCCCAGAATGGTTTGGGTGGGAAGGAGCATTAAGGATTATCCATTCCACACACTTTCAGAGGCACGTTCCACTATCCCAGGTTCCTCCAAGCCCCGTCCAACCTGGCCTTGGACACTTCCAGGGATCCAGGGGCAGCCACAGCTTCTCTGGGCAACCTGTGCCAGGGCCTCCCCACCCTCCCAGCCAGGAATTCCTTCCCAATATCCCGTCTAACCCTGCCCTCTGACAGTGGGAATCCATTCCCCCTTGTCCTGTCACTCCAGGCCCTTGTAAATAGTCTCCCTCCATCTTTCTTGTAGCTCCTTCAGGTCCTGGAAGGCCACAATTAGGTCACACCAGAGCCTTGTCTTTTCCAGGCTGAACAATCCCAACTCTCCCAGCCTTTCCTCATAAGACACAGAAGCAGAGCAAAGCAGGGGTGGCCAACCTTGCCAAGGGGCTGCAAATACATCATAATTCTGCCCCAACTTCACCTGCAATGCTCCAGTGTTAGAAGAAAATACACAAGCCCAGTAGCACAACTTCCATGTGGTGCTTCACCCTGGAAAAATCGTGGAGTAGACCCCCCCCTTCCTCATGGACTGAATTCTAAGCAGTCTGAGAACAATCTGCCCTGGAGCACTTACAAATTACACCAAATTGTCAAGCCCAAGTGCTTAGAAGACCAAACAGCAGATCAGTGTAAATCGATGTTGAGTTCAGAAGCGCTTCTAAAAAAAAAAAAAAGGAGAGAGAGGAAAGGAGGAAAAAGGTTCCAACCCAACAACAAAAAAGAAGATGTGTGCCTGGAGAAATCCAACAGATCTGTGCCTGGAGAAATCCAACAGATCTGTGCCTGGAGAAACCCAACAGATCTGTGCCTCCTTGTTGTGTGGTTTGACACAGATGCAGAGGCAAAGCCCCGGAGCTGAGGTAGGAACAGATGCACTGCATGTTTTATAAGCCTTGAAGGACTTTTCAGTCGTGCCTGATGGTTTTGCATCTGCACCTGCATCTGTACCCAGTGACTCCTGCAGAACGGTGTCACGAGTCTCCAACAGCCGCTCCGGGGTCCCATCCTGGTGAATAATATCCTTGGGATGCATGAGAGCAGGCAGAGGAATCACAGGGATGTGTGAATCTGTGTTGGGGGTGGCTTAAATTCAGCTTTTCAAAGTACTGTTTTAAGCAGGAAAAATGGCTTTGTTTCATGGGGGGAAATGTAACATTGGAGGAAAAGAGCAGAACAAGCTCCAGGCAGCTGCGCTGTTCGGAACAGAAAAACCTAAATCCATGAAATTCAGGCTTTGATGGGAAGACTGGCAGCACCTGTTGTCAGTCCAAGAGCTGGGGAATGGGAACAGGAGAATAATTCCCATCTCACCCTACAAATGTGGAGACCTAGGAACAGGTTGCCCAGAGAAGCTGTGAATGCCCCATCCCTGGAAGTGTTCAATGCCAGGTTGGACAGGGTTTGGGCTAGTGGAAGGTGTCCCTGCCCATGACAGGGGGTGGAATTGGGTGATCTTTAAGGTCCCTTCCAACCCAAACCATCCTGGGATTCCGTGATAAACAAAGTCAGCCTTGGAGGTGCTTTCCCTGCCGCTCAGGTGTGCAAAGCAATTAATTAGTTAATTAACTATTGCAGAGTTCCTGACAGACTTGGTTAATGATGGCAAAAGCAGAGAGCTTGATAAAAACCTGGCAGGAAAATTGAGGTTATGAGAGGCGTAAATCCACGTGGATCCAGCCCTGGGAGTGCTGGATGCAGGAGAGGGTGTGCACTGCACGTTTCTTTCTCCTTGGCAGCCAAATTGTTTTGCAGATTTTGGGTGGAAATCCAATCACTCCATAGCTGAGCTGCTCCATGGATATCCTGAAGTTGTCACTGCTCTGCTATCTGAGCTCTCCCGGTGGGTTGCAAATTGTTCTAGATAAATGGCTGCATTCATTTTCTTCTCATACTGTGTCCAACCACCTGCTTTTCTGTGTTGCTGTAGGAGCTTGTAAAACACTCCACACTTCATGGATTTTTGAACTGGAGCCCATAAACATGGCAGAACAAATTTGGAGCTAATTTTACAGTGGCACCGGTTGCCAGAAAGGACCATTAATTAAAGAAATCTTTACTCTGTCATCTGTAATAATCCTGATTAAAGGTTTTCCCTTCTAGATCTTTCAGATACATTCTGTGTATGAACTTGCACGGTCTAAAATAGAGCTGAGGAAAAGACTTGAGGTTTTTCTGAGGGGAGAGAAGGTATATTTTTCACCTTTTAAAAGTTGCCCTGAGCTGAGATCCACCTTCAAACCTGGCGACTTTAATGGATCAGGGAAGCAGGAGCCACAGGGATGCACACTCTGGTATTTATCCCAAAGATCCTTGTTGCCTCACAGGGCTGTTTTCCAGATGAAATGAAATTTGGAACGTTACATTGGTAACATATATCAAGTGAACCAAGGGCTGTTGGCTCATAAATCAGGAGTTATTATGCCACGCACATACTTTAGTCCTGTAATAACTAAAAATAAGGCATTTTTTGTTACTTATGTACTAGAGAGTTTGTTAGTTCTTTAAGCATGAAAATGGGATGGTTTCAAGTGAGGATTTGATCCTGCTGTACCAAACCAGTTCTAATTGCTTAAACATTGGCAGGGGCTGCCCAGGGAGGTTTGGAGTCCCCATCCCTGGAGGTGTCCAAGGAAGGACTGTCCGTGGCACTCAGGGGCAAGGTGGGGATCAGGCACAGGGTGGACTCCATGGGCTGGGAGGGTTTTTCCAACACAAATGATTCTGTGATAAATAGAATTGCAGGAATAACCCTGAGAAAACTGGTTCTGGAATATTTGTCTGATGCCTCTGAGCTGACTCAGCCATGGACACAAAGGAGCACTCGATGTTTACTCTCATTTCCAGCGGCAGAAAGGAGGTTTTCCTCGAGCTGTTGTTGAGCACTGTTTGACTTTATTCATCTCATTGCCATTCTCCTCTATTTATTCCCATGGAGAAGGGCCTCCTCAAGGTCTGCAGAACCCTCAGAGAAGCAGCTCTGCCCCAACTTTGCCATTTTCCAGGCAGGGGAGGGAGCGAGCGGCTGCCTGCACATGGATCTGTGAGGAGGTGCTTGAGAGATGAGCTCCTCCAGTGGGGCTGCTCAAAAAATAAAGGCCATTGGCAAAGGCCAGAAAGTCACAGGGAAGACTGGCTGGAGAGAGAACAAAGTGTAAGCCAAGACAAAATAAACAGGGTCATCAGAGAAAAGCGGAATTTTTTGATAAAAGTTACGGTTTTGGTAAGATCAGGTATATCTAGAAACGTACAACAGGAAGGAAATTTTATTGTCTTCCAAACATAATTTCTCTTAACATCTGATGAAATTTGTTTTAATTCTTATTTATTACATTTCACCATTGTTCTCACTCCCTTTCTAAGCAGACCTTTTCATCAAATTGCTATTACAAGGCAGTTTGCTCATCTCATCTCATCATATTCTCCAGAAAGGAATTTTCTATTTCTTTAAAAAAGCACTTTGAACAACCTTTTGTTTTGAATAAATAACCTACATCTAGAAGTACAAGAAAATATGAATTTTGTGGCACTTAAGGACATGATTAATGGGGGGCTTGGCAGTGCTGGGGGAATGCTAGGACTAGATGATCTTTTCCAACCTAAACAATTCTGTGATTCTGTGGTTCTAAATATAAACAGGAGATAGATTCCTAACCTTGCATTTTTCTTATTTGAAGCAGTTTGGGAATTTAGGACAGTAATTTAATTATTTTTTAATGTTTGACACCCTTAGTCTGTACTTTCTCCAAGTAAAGCTCATTAGGATCTTTCTTTGGTTTGACTTCATATATGTATACACAGTTCATGAATGTCTATTGATGTCTTCTCGTGTCTATAAATGTCCTTTATGTCTATTAATATGCCTATTAAATGCCATCTAATGTTGGAAAGAGGTTGTTATGTGAGATAAAGTGGGTGGGTGAACACCCATGTCCATCACAGGCTGTTGGTACTGAGAATTGGGGATGACAGGGTGTGTTGGAGGTGACTCTTGGGGTGGCTCCTGACTTAGGGGCATCACATTTGTTGAGTTGAGTTGATGCAAAACACTAAAAATAACGGTGTTGAACTCCATGATTTTGTTCTCTGTATCAGACTTAACCTATGAATTTAAATCAGCCACAAGGGCAATGACAGGTCTGGTTTACATTTATATTAAGTTGTATTTAATTGATTGGTGTGAGGATCTCACCTCACAACTGAAGTGGAGGGTCACTTCTCCCACAGTTGTCCGCCCCTGTGTCACCCTCTCCTCACTGACATTTTGTTAAATCAAATCCCCATCTCCTGCTGAATTCAGGGAAACATTTATTTCCTCTGTGGCTTTCCCAGTTTGGCAGCACAGGAAAGGTTTGGGTGACGGTACCTGTGATGAGCTGAGTTAAAGCCACTTTCCTTCAGAGCACACAGAGTTAATTCTCCACGTTAGGAAGCAGAACTCCCTCTCTCACACCCTCTAACAGACACAATTCCGGGAGCTGAGCACATTCACACCACCTTGGGAGCACACAGAGCACTAGATTTCACTGAGAGAGCATAAACTCGTTGCCCTGCTTTGCAGGAAGCTTCTCACTTCCACAAAGTTCAGCCAAACTCCTCCTCATCTTCTGACAGCTCTTGTGCTTCCAAATCAAATCACTTCTTATCTCCTTCCGTTCGTCTAATTCCACTTTTCTCCTTCTCCTGACACGCTGGTTTTGGCAGAGGAGCACACTGCCAGTTTGCCATCTGGTCCTCTCTTCTTGTACGACATCACTTCCCTGAAGAGACTTTCCATGGCACTTCAGCAACTTGTTTTATCTTTACCCATCCCTTCCAGGATTTGTCCACTCGTCTCTGAATTACCTTTTTCACCCTCCTCTTTCCGTGCCTGGAGGACGCTGAATTGCTGTATTTTATGGAAGTGCTGAACGCTCCGTGTCTATTTTGTCCTGCTCTGCTTCGGTGAAAATCTCTGACAGCTTTTCTAAAAACAAGAATCATTTAAATTCACTCGAAATGTATATTCTGCCCGTCCCTGTAGAATGCAAAGATTCCTGTAGAATAACAGTCCCAATTGGATGCCTGCTCCAATTGCAGCTCCCTGCTGGAGAAAACTGTGTGTTTTTATACACAGTGACTAAATGCAAACACTTGCACATTTAGAATTACTTATTTTACTCCAAGGCTCCGAACAAAAGTCTTCTAATCAGCAAGGTGGTCTTAATTTCATGTCTGTTTTTTTTTTTCAGCAGACTAAATAAAGCCCTGCCAGTAAATATTGACGATCAAATTACTTCTAGAAATGGGTTTTTTTGTCTGTTTTTTCTTATTCTCTGATAGACACTTAAATAAAATAAGCACATAACATTGATTTCTGCTCTGCTACATTTATGCAATGAATTAAAAAGTATAAAATAGAACAGAAATGTCCCCATTATGTAAAATTTGCTGGCCCATTATGTATAATTTGCTGAAGTCTTTTGAGACGGAGTTACAGGTCTCACAGCCTTGACTTCAGCAGCTCCACAGCTTGGAAAATACAATTTTCTGTGTTAGTTTTTATTCACTAGTTAATATGCTTTAACATTTTCTCCCAAATGTCTTGTCTAAACTATTTTTAAAAGAGCTCACAGTCTGCTACCAAAAGTCTAGTTCAGTATTACAGTGAAAACTTAAGAAATCTGGAGATACATCTGACATCCTGAACTGCAAATCACTCCCTTTGTGCTCTGCGTGGCTGTGCAGCCTCAGTGTCCTATTATGGGGATGAATTTAAAGGAGAGATTATTATCATACTTCCATCCACATGAATTCACAGGATTCCTGGTGTGAATGAAGAAAGAAAACAGCCAAGCCAAATTCTCCTTGTGTTCTAAGTCTCGGAGATAAAACAAATGCTGCTGAACATAAGGTTTTAAGGCCAAATCCAAAAAAGGATTCAGCGAGTGAGGCAGACTCCAGTGCCTAAATCCAAAACTGCTCGACCAAAATATCCTCAGCTCCACTGGGGAAGGAAGGAAAATGTCCTGGCCATCCCCCCTGTGCTGGTTTTCAGCTTCCCTGTGTGCCCAGCTGCCTCAGCCTGACAGGAGATGTCTGGCTCTCCCTGGGAGCCAGGAAGGAAGAGGAATGGCACAAAGATCCTGCGAGCGCATCCTCCCACGCGCAGAACTCGCTTCCCATCGCTCCCTTTTTTTTTTTTCCCAAATGTTGCTGGTGGAACTGGTTGTGATGGCCCCTTCTCCACATCCGGGATTTTAGAGGGATTTGGCCGAGGAGCAGCTCGTTCTCATCTTCATCACCACCACATTGCCCCTCCCAGGAGGAGAGGTCAGAGCAGCGGGTTCCAGATCAGGTGGGGTGGCTTCAGCCCCTAAAGATTTGGTTGGGATTTTGCCACTGTGTGGGGATGTATTTCACCAGAGATTAATCTGCACCACGTGTGGGCACAGCAGGCTGACCTCCACACTCCAAGAACTTTTTGCTGGTCAGTGTTTGCTGTTAAATGCATCAAGTCATGGCAGTAAGGTCAGACTCCAGGACTTGCTCTAAGATGTGATGCTGAAGAGTCAGTTTTTCTTGGAAACTTTCTCTTTTCAGTCCCATGACTCCTCTGGTTTTGTAGAGTGGCAGCACAAGGGGCAAGGAAAAGCAAAGTCCTCTCACCATCAGGTTGGTGGTACAGGGATTTGGGCACCCCATTGTGAGGGGGGCTTTGAGCTCCCTCTGACTGCCAAAATGGTTTGAGTTGGAAGAAACATTAAGGATTATCTTGTTCCACCCTGTGCCATGGGCAGGGACACCTTCCACTAGCCCAGGTTGCTCCAACCTGGCCTTGGACACTTGCAGAGATCCAGGGGCAACCACAGCTTCTCTGGGCAACCTGGGCCAGGGCATCCCCACCCTCCCAGCCAAGAATTTCTTCCTAGTATCCAACCTAAATCTCCTCTTTTTCAATTTGAAGCCATTCTCCTTTACCCTGTCACTCCAGACCCTTGCAAACAGTCTCTCTCCATCTTTCTTGTAGCTCCCTCAGGTCCTGGAAGGCCACAATTAGGGCACCCCAAAGCCTTGTCTTCTCCAGGCTGACCAATCCCAATTCTCTCAGCCTTTTTGGAAGGCCAAGAAGGACAAGACTTTGAAGGACATCAACATCAACATCTACATCATATGCAGAGGATCTGATGACCTGATTATTATTTTAAAAGTGTTGATTCTTCCTATTGCTACTTCCCTAAAGGGTGTGAGCAGAAGTTGTGTCCCTGCCATCATCTTTCAGGTCTCTGAGGATCTGCAAGGTTTTAAAAAAGCAAAGTTTATACCCATAATGCTGTGTATCCTTGTTGTTACTGGGGGAAGGCAGTGCTAAGTGCGAGAAATATCTGATTCATTACCAAATCTGCTTCTGATTTTGGAGAGAAACCATTGGGAGATAGCATATACATTTCAAAGGAATTCAGGAGAGGGATTTTTGATTCTTTCGGTATTCTCTTTAGCTCCTCCGAGAATTCAAAAGGGATTTTCTCTCAAATGTTCTTGCAGCGGTGGTGATTGATTTCCTGTCAAATTTATAGATTGTACAGTGGCAGGAGGAAGAGATTTATCCCAAGTGATGACGTTTGTTATTGGAATTTTGGGGTTTGTTGGACTTCTGATTAAAGAAGGCCAGAGGTTGGGAGAGCTGCTGAGTAACTTCCAAGTGATGATGTGCTGACCTTTCAACATCTGGATGCTGCACTTTTACCCTGTGAGGACCAGATTATGCCTCTGTTACTGGAAAAGCAGTTCTACATTTCCTTGGGGTCACTTCCAAGAGAAGGGAGAAGTGAGATGGCGGAGTTTGGAACGTAAATGTTTAGTTTTAGTGTGATCCATTATTGACAAAATATTCTAATCAACAAGGTTGACCAAATTTCCTGTCTGTTATTTCAGCAGCCATGGGAGAAAAGTTCTGCCCCTGCTCCTGCATTTGCAAAGGCTTCTCTTGCCTTCATGGCACCCGAAGAACTGCATTTGCAATGCATCACTCAGGAACTCACTGTGTGTCAGCAATAATCCCAGTTTTTCTATTTCTTAGTTATAAGAACACAGCACAGTAACCTTTGATGAATTGGAAGTAATTTGACATCGATATCATAAAAATTCAGGCCCCAGAGAAGTTTTATTTCATTTGCATGGAACCTTCATATGGAATTCCACAGCAAATATTAGCCTAAAACTATTTTTTCAAGCAATGGGTTTATATTACAGGATAAAACCTTTAATGAGCTCAAACTGGCTTCAGTTCAAGATTGCAGCTGGTTTTTTAAACATTAAAACTGTCCCTTCAGCAACCAAATCCAAACCAGTGAGGTTGCTGTGTTCAGTACCTAAGCTTGTGTTCAGAAGCTGCTTTTCCCACCTTAGGCTTGTGTGCAAGGGTTGGACAGTCCTTTCCAGCAGATCCAGCTGCAGGACACTAAAAACCAGTGTAGTGAAAATGGTGGGAATGCTTAGTCCAAGAGGAGAGACAAATCCAAACCAGATCAAAAAGGAATTAGATCTTTTGCACCAAATAACTGATTTGCATTTTGTCAGTCTGGTTTTTACAAGAGCCTCCAACATTTCTGTCCATGAGAGACAGTGTTTTATAACTGCAAGGCTGGATTCCTTCAAGGCTTCGGGACCTCATCCTGTGGTAAATGAGAGAATGTCCATTGACTTCAGCTGGACCAGGATCAAGCCCTTTAAACATGCAATGAAAGAGCTTTGTGAAGCCTGTGAACTTGAGCCTGGTATTTATCAAGTCTGTGTCATATTATATGTTGAAATCAGGCAACAATTGTGTTTTCACACGGCTTTGGCAGCAAACCAGGAGAGACTTGGGGACTTAACTGGCTTTCTCATGGAGAGAAGCTGGAGGAAATATTTTTCCAACACCCTGTCGGGGTGGTTTGCTCCCTGTTGTCTGCCAGCAGCTCTGTCCTGGTGCTCTGCAGAGGCTCTCCTCTCCATTTATTTGCAGTTAATATTTTAACCATCATTTATGAATTTATGGGTGGAAAGACCCTTCAGTTCCTCAACAGCAGGACTGTAATAAATCCATCAGGCTGAGCCACTGCTCCTCCATCAGCTTCTGGTTGTGAAATATCCCAGTACGTGTGTGGAGAGGTTTGGTTGGTGGGGACACGTGACAGCTTTCTGTGCACTGCTGGAATGAATTGTTGAGTCTCATTTAACTTAAAGACAAATTTTCTGACACTGGTCTTGGATAAATTCAGTCTGGGGTCCACAATGTTGAAAAAGGAGTGAGAAAACTGGTATTTTCCCCCAGTATTTGCATGATGCTAAATGTACCATTGAAATGGTGAGACTCAGAAGATGGACCTAATGGTCTGTAATAATATATAATCCATCCCTGCAAGATAATCTCTGTATTCCCAGAATATCCAGCAAGTCATCCACTGAGATCACTGTAATCTGGCTGCTCTCAGTATTTTTCTTCGTTTCAAAATGGACATCTTGAGTCTGCCTGCATTTGCTTTGGCCAAACATCGAGATATTTAACAGCTGAAAGATGATAACTCCTGATAGGGATTACCATTAAACCTGTTCCTTGTTTGTTTGGATGTTATCTCCCGTGTGATTGATAAAGCATTCAAACCCCATGCAGAATATAAATTGAAGTATCAGGCATTTGAATGTGCCAGCAGCCAGTTTGGTGGAGACCTTTGCAAGCTTTGAAGCTTTGAGGTGCTGCCTGTGCAGGGCCTGAGCAGCTTCTGGGACAAACAATGACATTCCTTAAGGTTTTTTGAACTTCCAGTGTTTTGTGTCATTGCCTCTGAGTTTTGCAACGGCAGAGAACCAGCTGAGGAAGGGAAAGTGTGGGAACACGAGCAACAGTGGCTGTCTGAACGCTTCCAAAAGGCCCGGGGGCAAATCCTATTAATTAAAAGAAATAGGAAGCCCTGTGGGTCTGCCCTTGTGTGGGGGTTTCAGTGTATGGGGGGCAGATGTGAAGGGGTACTGGGCTGTTTGCAGGGCTGCTCTGGGGTTGGTCATGGGCCAGGACTCCTTTGGCTTCCCTACACCAGCTTTCAAGCACGGCACAGCCTCGGCTCAGGGCTGGGTGGTGTGTCCTGCCTTCCTGCTTGGCCATGTGAGTCAGAGGGATGGTGGGTCTGTGTCCTGCACAGGTGCTGTGACCCACAAAGGTGCTGTGTCCTTCCCAGGAGCTGCGTCCTCCACATGTTCCTGCCCCACCAGACTTTCTGCAGCCCTCCCGGAGTCACCTTCCCTTCGAGATGGAGATTTCTGCAGCCCTCCTGGAGTCACCTTCCCTTCGAGATGGAGATTTCTGCAGCCCTCCTGGAGTCACCTTCCCTTCGAGATGGAGATTTCTGCAGCCCTCCCGAAGTCACCTTCCCTTTGAGATGGATCATTCCAGCCCTGACACTGGTTTCTCCAGGCTCCCCCAGAGCAGGAAACCCTCAGCTGTGTCTGTCTTCCTGCAGCAACAGGCTTATCTCAGGTGGCTTTTGATGAGGAGATGAGGCTCTCTCAGACCCGCAGCGCTGGTGGGGTGTAGGTGTGTGTGGGCTGCCCTGAGATCAGGTCGTCACTGCTGGAACTCTGGGAACCCACAGCTTGTTTTTCCTCTCCTGGGAACTCACCCGAGCCTCACACTACATCCAGGGTGCTGGGGTGGCAGGAATTCTGCCCTTTCCACTCCCCTCCTGTGGCTCCTCTAGGCACCAGAAGTTCCGGAGAAGGTATTTTTATAGCCTACATCGTCGACGTGCTCCTAAAATTTGGCGATCCCTTTCCTGCCATATGTCCCTGGCAACTCCCTGGAGCTGAAGCAACCCCCCTGACAGCCAGCACAGAAGCTGTCAATCACGGCCACATCCCTCCAGTCACTTGACAGGCCCCAGGGACCACCTGCTCCTGGGAATGACTCCTTCCCCTCACCCCCCTCATCTGCCTTTTCCACCTCAAAGCTGTCCCCGATCAAACACCTGCTATTTCCTGGATCCATAACTCCTGCCACATTTCCATGCTCTTTCTCCCATCACCTGGAAAGATAATCCAAATCCAAGGATTACCTGTCAGTGGCAATAGTGGCCATAAAGGGAAGCAGCTTAAGCAACGTGTAGTTCCTATTGCTCTTGTTGGCATGACTCGTTGAGTTCCAAGCCCTGCCGTTTCTCATGTCTCTAAACTCCTTCCAAAGTCACTCACAGCTCATATCTGAAATTAGATTTGAAGTTTTGAAGCATCCTGTGTGTTTGTGAGCTCCCAAAGTTTGCACAAGGATCCGGCTGTTCTTCAGAGCCTTGAGTTACTCCAAAGAACTGTGGAACTTCAGATATAAAAAGAGCGTGAAAATGGTAAATGTTGCTGCAAGTTGCTCTTATTACTATTGATATTTTAATTACTACTGAATTTATTGTTTATTTTTGGCTTGTATTTCAGTGCCTGAGTCATTGGTTTCACTCAGATCAAAGAATAGCTGCCTCTGTCTCTGAAGAGAGAAGGGCTTTGTTTCAGGGCTGGCTTCAGAGAGGAAGTTTCACTTGGGTGGCAAGAGCTGGTCCAACAACTCTATTTTTAGGCTGCTAAAAAAAGTAAACAGAAACCAAAAATTGCCAGATATTAAGCAGATTTGTTACAATGCAGAGATAAAACTTATTGCTGAAAATGTAATGTGAAATCCCCCGTAAATTACAGTTCTGCTGTGTCTGAGCATCTTCTAGAGCCGTGGTGAAAGTGGGGTGTGGGACGTGCAGGGGAGAAAGAGCAGGGGACCAGGACTGTCCATTTCTGGTGGACTTACTCAGAGATCAGCTCAGACATCCAGAAAACATTTTCTGAAGCAAGAAACAGCAGCCTTTTGGGTTAGTACCAAAAGATTGGTACTGAAATCCATCTTGGATCTAGTCCATATGACACCATCTTGCTTAGTCTGAACCAAATTAACAACTGCAGCTTTTTCTTCATATATGTAAGTCCCTCACTGATTATCAGAACAGAATTTGGATTGCAAGTGTTGTGCAGGGAAAACATGGAAGAAATATCTGCAGTCTCCTCAAAAACCTTGAAAAGATTGAAAACACCTTTACTGAGACATCTTTATTTAGTAGCATCTTTATTTACAGCAACCTTCATCAGCAGAATATCAAAGATATCAGAGATCTCTCCTTGTGTATTTGCCTTTTCAGATTCCCAACAATCCTCATTCTGTTCATTCTGCCTATTCATTAATTTGTCTTTTGCACTTCCATTCAAACACAATCTTCTGGTTCCTTTTTCAGGCCTTGATTTCTGCTTCAGCTCTTGATTTTTTGACTTTTTTTTTTTGTGGGTGACTAAAGTCTTTCTGGGAAGAAGTGAAATTATTGAAGACATTTCAGCTTGACTATAAAGCCTGATTTGGAAACACTGTTTTGATTTACTGTCAAATGGGAAAATGTCTGATGCAATTTTGGAGGTCTTAAATCTTTAGTTTCTAATTATGATTGTTTTTTGTTTCAGGTTCTTTTTTTGTGCTATAATACATGTTCCTTGGCATTGTTTAAGGTTGTTTTCCTGATCAGAGGTCAGATGAAAATGAAATGCTGTTATCAAAAGCAGCTACAGCCTAACTGAGTACAAATGTGCACGTTCAGGGGGAACATTAACTTGATTAATTCTTGAAAACAAAAAATAGAGAAGAAAATGTAACATTGATTAGGTGGGTTTAAGAAGAAAATTAAAGACTTTAATTATAACTAGATTTAGATTATAACTAGAATTAAAGGGCACGGGCATTAGTGGTTACTTAGAAGAAAAGGTACCTTTTTTCTCCTTCCCAGTGGTATTTTTGATCATTTTGTAATAAAACAATGAAACCTCTCTGGCACATTTTGTTCCAGTTTTTAAAGGTCACCACATTTACACTTTAAGTAAGTCAAGATGCAGGGAATGACGTACTCTGGCCAAATATTTTGCCCAGTATAAAAGGCATAAAAAAAAAAATCTCCTTTTTCTGTCTCTTATTTTAATGATGATTTTTTTTTTGTCTCTTATTTTAATAATGGCCTTTTTTTTTTTTGTTCATGATGAGAGGTTGGAAAGCCTCAACAGCCTGAAGAGATGTTTTCTTCTGCTCAGTTCTGCTTTTCCACGTGATGCTTCTACTTCTCTGTCCTTTGGTGTGGTGAACCCGTGGTGCCATATCCTGCACTTCCATGGGAAGGTCTGGAGTTATCTCCTTAGCCTGGGGCTGGGCAGCCACCAGGCTCCTTGGGACAGGGCTCAGGATCTGCTGGAGTCTGGTATAATTAGACACGGTTTGTCAGGAGGTCTCTGTGCCGGGAATCACCCCCCCAGAGGTGGGAAAAGGCAGCTCTGCCTGACTCAGGATGCCAAATTGAAAATGTTAATAGTAAGGACAAGACTAAGGAGGCTCAGGGGGGACCTTCTCGCTCTCCACAGCTCCCTCAGGAGAGGTTGGAGCCGGGTGGGGCTCGAGCTCAGCTCCCGGGGAACGAGGGACAGCACAAGAGGAAAGAAGGTTCTACCAGTGGAAGTTTAGATTGGAAATTAAGGGAATAGTTCTTCCCAGAAAAGGTTGTCCAGCCCTAGCTGTGGTCTCCCCTGGACCGTGGGGGGGTTTAAAATCCACGTGGATGTGGCACTTGGGGACATGGGTTATTGTTGGCCTTGGCAGCAATGGTTTATTGGTTGGACTTGATGATCTTAGAGATGTTTCCCAAGCTAAATACCTCCATGATTCCATGTTAAAATGTATAAAATATATAAAAATGGCCTCATTGTAGCTCATTTGAGCTGCTTTTGTGCCTCCAGTGTGACCCTTGCCCCCATGAAGTTTGTGCTTTGCCATTTAACTTTGGTAGAGCCACAGTTTTGTCCTGGTTTCCCTTGGTTTTCTCTCTCCTGACCTACTTTTCCTGCTGCAGACCCAGAGTGGAGTTAGGATTCAGTTCTGACTCAAGCAGCCAGAATGAAAAAAAAAAAAATTAGCTGTAAAATCTGGCTGCCAAATCTTTGTTGTTTAGTAATGCGTGACTTGGAAAGAATCCAGACCTGGAGTAAGTTTGCACGGCTCGTATTAAAAAAAAACACCAACAAACCCAACACCAACCCTCTGCTTCTTTCCTTCTGCTCTGGTTTCATTTCATCTGGAAATTACCAAGATGCCATAAATATGAGAACCTCCAGCCCCAAAATTTCAGAGGCACCGTTCAGAGCAGAGCTGCTCTTAAGGGAAACTTGATATTCTCGCAGCAGAAACCGGTTTGGATTTATATTTAGTGACTCGCATACTTACTGAGTGATTAGAGTCTTTTCCATTTTCTGGCATGGGTGAAATGGTATGTTAAGACAGGATATAATCCTTTCACACTCCGCAGGCAATGTCACAGTGTGATGTTGGCACCGTGTTAGGCTTCCTTAACCCTACAACATGTTGCACATTCGCTCTTGGCAGTGTTTTAGAGGCTACAGGCACTAACCCAGAGTAATCTTATTACCTATAACCAACTGGATCTACATGGAAAGGGGAGCTCACAACCGAGAGAAACACAGCTACAGTCGTTTGAGCTTCAATTAAAAACTCTTGATTCAGTCATTCCTGGGAGCCTGGAGCCGATTTCTTCAGCCTCCTCTTGGAACTGGCACTTTCATTGAGGATTTTTTGAAATAACAAACATAAACTGCTGGTGTTCCTTCGACACCCAAATTGCCTTTGAAATGCGGTTTGCAACATGTTTTCTAGACAAATGGGAGCAATATCCTTATTTATCTCTGTAGCATGTGCTGGTTTTGGAATTCTGATTTCTACCAACTTGATCCAAAGGGTTTGATTTCGGAGAAAATGTACTGATTGCACTTCTTTACCATGTATTTCTTGATTAATTTCTTTACTATGAGACATTTCTGCGAGTTTATTTCAGTTCCCTCTCACACAGCTCATCCAGGAAAAATCCATTCCCATCAACAACTTAGAGATATAAGCAGGAATCAAACCTTAGAATCATTAAAGCTGGAAAAGACTCCAAGATCATCAAGTCCAACCTTCGACCAAAAAGCTCTTTGCCTCAGAAAAAAATCCTTGGAAAACCAGAGAATTTCAATAACAATTTTAACAACAGCCACTGAAGAAAATAGATGATTGTTTTACAAAAGAGATGTTTATTGTCTTGCACCATTGCATTCAAATATATTTATTTATAAGAGAGAAAAACAGCAGAGAATCGGGGTGTAAATATTGTGGCTGTAAAAATATTGGGGAGTAAAAATTTGTGGACATTGATGCTGTTATTAATGTTGTACAGCTACTGTGCAAGACTGATATATACATATATAAATAAAAATATATTTATACAGAAATAAAAATATATTTATATAGAAATAAAAATATATTTATATATATAAAATACGTGTAAAATATGTATGAAACCAGATATATATGAAGGTTACAAAGGTATATAAAGGCAATAAGGAGCATGGAACTGCTGAGCACTGAAGCCTTGCACGTTCCCAGTGAAAGGAAGGAGGAGAGAGTCCTTTTACACCCTTAACTCTGTGGATTAATTGTTTATCCTAAATCTCCCCTGGCACCAGCTCGGTGTCTATGTGGCTGGTACGTGTTTTGTAACAAGTTCTGTGGGAGGCAATGTCAAACATCTTATCACCAGCATTTCAGAGCTCTTAGGTGCAGTCATCACTTCGAACAATTTCGTCAAAGTCATCCTCAAACTATTTTTTTTGCTGCCTGAAACTGTTCCAGTCCATCTTTTTTCTAATTTTTTTTTTTTTTTACTGTTATTTTTAATGAATCAGTAAATGAAAGGAACTGGTCAAACTCTGTGAGTCACCAAGATTTTTTAGATACTTGCCAGCGTGTTTTGCAACATTTCTGCTGCTCTAATTAACAGCAGAAAACCAAAGTGTAACTTTCTGAACAATAGGGATGAATCTCAGTGACATATTTGTTAAAGAATGGGGGGAAAAAAGACAAAAGGCATTTCTAGACTTTGGGCTTTCCTGTTGAGGTCAATCCCAGCAGTGAAAGCTGTAAATCACCTCCCAGCTTTTTGTGTGCTCCTTCACCACATCCATGAGACCAACACGCCGCTCACATCAATAAACAACCAGAGCTCAGACTAATTAAAATGGATAATTTCATTTCAAATTATTTATTTGTGTATGAAAACACATTCTTTAAGGTAATTGTGAGGTTTAAAGGTTTGTTGTCGGGGTTTTTTTCCCCCAGTACAGTCTGGGTCCCGCAGGTTGTATGGTTTTAATACTCTGAAAGGAAAGTTTAATGTGGGAAAGCACCATAAATGTGGTGTTTCCCCAGTGAGATGCTGGAAGGGAGATTTCAGGTTTTATACATCCCTTTGATAGACATTTAGAGGGCTTTTCCAACCTAAGTGATTCTATGATTCTGCTTATAGGTTGTATATCCATACAACCAATGAACTTAAAAATTAACATCACAGAAACTCAAAAGGCGATTGGTGAAATTGGGTTTTGCATTGTTCTTATAAATAACTTCCTGTTCCTCCCCTGAGTCATGAAAATCAACCAAAACCCATTCCCTGGGCACCCAGATATCAATTATTTCCACTGACAGATCTTTTTGTAGCCTTTTTAACCCTGGACCCAAATAAGCTGCTGTTTAGTTGTGTGTGTTTTATTATTGTTATTAAAATGGAAAGTAACAAGTGCAGAATCCAGATTTTTAATGTTTGGGGGCTGAATTTCTGGAGTTTGGTGCCCAAAGAAGTGCAAGGTGAGTAGGAACTCTTTGTCATACAAGTCTGTCAGTCCATTTTGTTATTCAGCCATTTGGTTCCACCTTCTTTTCTCAACATGCAGCTTTTTCTAGGCCAAATATATCCTTTGAGGTTAAAGCAAACTCTGGAAGGTCCAGGTAGCAACAGGACAGTTTTATGAAATATATATATGGCCACCAGTGGTATAATTGCAGTGTCAACAACAGGCAGAATAATCTACATCTTCATAAAATATGAAGCAGCGACTTCAGGACGGTTCATTCCAGTATCAAACTGTGAACATTTTCCCTTTCCACTTCCAAGTTTCCTTTGGTTAAGTTTCCATGTTTTGGGTGTGCTAAATGTCAGGAAACCTGTGTTTCCAGTGCTACAGCAGGGCCTGGCTGGGGCTTCCAGCTTTGATGAGCAAACACCTCCAGGCTTGTTTGGAAAAGCCTTGGTGGTGACCACAACCACCTCAGTGGTGCTGGCATTTGTCCGTGTGGGATGAGGGCCAGCCTTGGTGGGACCAGGATTTATGGAACACCCTGGTAGGGAGAGATTGGCTTAGATTATCAGAAAAATGAGAGCAGCCTGGCAGGGAGGGGGAGAGCCCCAAACACGGCTGGAAAGCTCAGCTTTAGAACATATTCCCCCTTGGAGAGCTCAGTTTGGAATAAAGCTCTCCCTGGGCTCTCTCCCTTGTTTGCCAGATGTGGTTTTCCTGCCTTTTAGAGCACTAATTGTGTCCCAACTGGTGTGTTTTATGGCTGTGCATGTACCTGTAGCAAAACAATTAAGGATTCAGTTGTGCCTCTGGAGGGAGGGAAGGGACAGGGAGGCGGGAGCAGAGCGGTGGCTCCGGGGGAATGGCAGGACCTGTTCTGCCTTCACAAGCCACGAGGCCTCACGAGCCACTAATACCTGCAAAACACATGTTGTAAACACCCTTCCCAGACTGCCAGCACATGTTTCCCTGCTCAAAAGGCCCCTTTTAATACTGCTGGCACTGCTAATCTAAATCTGTTATGGGGGGAAGGATTATTGCCCTACTCTGGCCGGTGTGAGCGGGGGGGGAAAATTCCCAACTAACATCCAGGGCTTGGTGTTTATGTTCATCTGAGAAAACAGCTCATTTTTCAGTTTGGGTTTTGCAGTTAACAGATGAATGACAGTTCAGAGAGCTGTGGCCTCCCGTGCACGTGGTAAAGGTGTGGATGCAGGTTTTTGCACCAGGAGCCCATGAATGGGAGTTGAAGGAGTTGCCTTGTTGCTGTAGGACCTTTTCCTTTAAACATGCTGGAGGTCTGCCCTGTGTGTTTTATTCCCACTGGTTCTCCCAGGGATAATTTCATCCCGCTGGTTGGTTTTGGTTTAAGCTGATAAATGCAGGTGTGTGGCCAATGTTCATCATCTGCTGCTCTTCTGTTCTGGTGGTGGATGGAGACCTGGACCAGGTGTCTCCGGCGCAGCTACACATCAAACCAAGGAACTCTAATTCATTGTAGAGATGAAATAACAGAGACAGGGGCTTATAAAGTATTCTCCAGGTCACTAGGAGTGCCTAAAGAAACCTGGGCATGTAATGATGCATTACAGAAAAGCTTCCTTTTGGATCAAGAGAAATAATGAAGATTGTTCTGCAAACACGCAGGTTGGGTCTGTGTGAACCTCTGGAGTGCTCTGTCACAGGCAAAGTGTGGAAGCTTAATTTACTTTTATTTTATTTAAAAAAAAAGAAAGACCTAAAGCATGGATTTGGACAGTGGGGTTAAGAATTGTGTGTGTTTTTAACATCTATCAGAAGAAGGGAAGGTTTCACAACGTGATGTTTTGTGTAGGATTGCAGGACTCGGAATTACTCACACAGGCTTTGGGTCTGTTGAACAGACAGTGCCATGCCCCAAATCCCAGAGCTCACTAAAACCCGGCTTAGTGCTGAAAACAGCAGCAAAGTTAGCAGAGAAGTAAAGACAATGATTTATATGGGAGGTGAAAAATTATCCCTTGAAGAAAACCCACTAATTTCTACTCCCTCGTGCTGTCACCTGGCCCCACAGAGAGAAGTTTGAATCCATTTTTAAAACCAGAAAGCACAAAGCTGCTCTGCTTTGCATTATTGAAGAGGAGACATTGGGTCATTACTAATGCAGTGAAGCACCTGGACCTTTGCTCTTTGGTTAAACATGCAGATCTGGAGAGGAGATTACAGGAGGATAAAGCACAATATCTTTCAGACTTAAGTGAGCTCAGGCTGAAAGGCTGCATTAAAAAAAAAAAAAAAGCAACCAACCCTGAAAATGTGGAAGCCACTTATTGCACTTGCCAAATTTAAGTGGTAGCATTAGGTTTGTTAACTTAACCTTTGGTGAAGGAAGGTCCTTCTCTCCGCTCCTGGAGTTTCTTGTAGAACTCTGATCCAAACCCCTCCTGGTTCTTGGAAGCAGGGTCAGGAGCGGCTCCTCCAGCTTCTGAGAGCACAATTCCAGGCAGTGCTTGCTGACAGGGACTTATTTGCCACAGCTGCCTCTGCACTGAGCCAGAAGAAATGTGAAATATCTCAGAAAGCAGGGCCAGCCAGCAGGGAACAGAGCAGTCCCAGGGCGGCTGCGCTGGCCCTGCTGCACAAATAGATCTCAGTGTTTGGGCTCTGCCTTTTCCTGCATCCTAAACCTGTTCAGTCACCTCATGTGGAATCATTAAGGTTGGAAAAGGCCCCTAAGATCGAGTCCAACCTCAGCATTGCCAAGGCCACCTCTAACCCACAAGTGTCACATCCCCATATCTTTAAATCCCCCCAGGGACAGGGTGTTGTGTTGTCGGGGGGTAAAAGAAGTTTTGTTTTCCCAGCTGCCACTCCCAGGGCCTTAAACTGGCATGAAAAGCCTCATGATGGAGGATGTTTTGCTGAAAGCTTCAGGATTTGCCTGAGAAATGTTTGTGATTAATGCCACCATGTCCCACTCCTTCCACGTGTGGCATCGGGGCCATCAGCTCAGAGAAACTCCAGTTCTGAGATGCTGCCAGACAAGTGGGAAAAGAGTGTGCTCACCCAGATGGATAAAAAAACCCTCTGGTAATGACAGACAGACCATGGCACGGGGCAGGAATGTCATGCATGATCAGGTATTTCAGTTTTTTTTTTTTTTATTTTCCCTTCAAGTCTTTTGGGGAAGGTGGGTTCAGCAGCTCAAGAAAAGAGATGCCAGAGTTTCTGACAAGTTAATTAAGCTTTCACTTCTGAGTATTATATGTACAGTGAAGAAAAGAAACTTAATTGTCTTTGCAGTGCCTGACAAAACCCAAGAAAAAATGCCTGCATATTTTCTCAGTTTTGCCTCTATTTTTGATACTTATTCAGTGTGAGCATTATACTTTCATGGGTTTAATTAAAAGCCAAGTTTTGGAAGCTTCTCAAATGGTAGTTTTGGTACATAGATGTGTGCATTTAAAGAAATATTTATGTGAAACCTAAAGTCTAAAAGGAAGGAGAGAGGCTTTAAAATGGATCAGCTGCCTGGATTTTTATCTTTTGTCCAAACTACCTCCCACCTCCTGGTGTTTAAGATAACTCATGGAGAGGTGAGAATGCTGCTTAGGCCACTTCCAGGGATTTATGATCTCATACAAACATGACAAGCAGTTCTTCCCTTGCTAAGCACAGTGTTTCACTTCAAATCTCTCTCAGTATTTCTATTTTAATTGCTCAGTGCAGCACAGAAGGAAATTGTGGGTTTATAAATAGATGAATAAACAGTTACCGATAGGACAAGAGGAAATGGCCTTGAGCTGGACCAGGGGAGGGTTAGATTGGATATTAAGGAAAATTTATTCCTGGAAGGGGTGGTCAAGCTTTGGAACAGGCTGCCAAGGGCACTGGTGGAGTCCCCATCCCTGGAAATGTTCCAAGAATGTGTAGATTTGGGGACATGGGTCAGTGGTGGCCTTGGCTGTGCTGAGGGAATGGTTGGACTCCATGATCTTGGAGGACTTTTCCAACCTTGGTGATTCCATGATCTTTGATTCTGTATTTTCTTCAATCTTCAGCCATTTTGTCCTTTGCTGTGAGAGTTGTTAAAATATAGTTGCTGTAAAATCGAGAGTGGCACAGAGAACATGAATAACACATGATTATTCATTATTTCATGATAACTCAATAATGCAAGGATTGAAATTACAAGGATGGAAAAAAAGAAATAAAAGGACTTTTTATGCATAGGATCATGGAATATCTTGAGCAGGAAGGGATAGAACCACGGAGTCTGACTCCTGGATCTCAGTGCAACAGGAGTTGAAAGGATTAGATAAAATTGGAGTGACAAATTTATTTGTGGCTACCAATTCAATTATTTAATCGATCAGCTCTTCTTAGTGCTTGTCACAGGCCATTTTCCATGGATGTAGTTTCAAAGGAAAGCTGTCAAAAAGTGTAAATATATAAATATATACCTTGTTCCTAACTGCTACTGAGGTTTTCCTTGGACAGTTTTTCCTGGAAACCTGTGTCAGAGCTGGTGCATTAAACAGCATTTCAGTCTCTGACTCAAAACTTACTGGAAATCCAGTTATCAGCCTTAGCTGAGAGATAGAGATCTGGGGCATGATGAGAAGTTTGGCTGAGCACTGACACAGAGGCTTATTTAAAGGAGTGTGTGGTGTGTGTGTGTGTCAGCAGAGATGCTCCAGGCAGGAGGAAGAGTTGACCACTTATTTATTTAATTACTCAGCTCTTCCAAGGCCTAGAAATCAAATTTTTAAAGCGGAAACTGAATCCTAGAATGAGATTTTTTCTTTTTCTTTTTTTTTTTCTTTTTAAATTTTTTTTAAATTTTTCTCTCTCTCTTTTTTTATTTTTATTTTTATTTTTTTTTTTAATTTAAATTTTTCAGATTTAAATTGCCAGGCTAAAATATTCCCCAGGCAGGCTGCCTGGGCAGCACCCACAAGCTCTTGCTTTTCTGCCTTGCAATCTTCTGTTTCAAGCACCACCTAATGGCACCGGTGCACAGTGCAGAGCATCCCTGCATCCCAACATCCCACATCCCTGCATCCCTGGGCCACGGCTGCCTCCCTCTCCGAGCAGGAAAACCTGCCCAATTCAGAGCTCAAATCTCAGTCCCAAACTCTGAGAGCTTGAGGGAGACCACGTTGGTTTTTAAAGCCTAAACCAGCCCAAAATGCCCGGGATTTTATGATTTCACCATGGAATTATCCTACAAAGCCAGGAGGCAGCGTGCTGGGCTCAAACGGTTTCCCTAAGAGAAACAGGGAATATTTAACTCTTTAAAACTTCTTATTTCACTCCTTATTCTCCCGTTTTTTAGCGAGAGGGAGCCCAGAGCAGGAGCTGCCATTTGCCTGAGCTTTTTGCCTCATTAAAGCACTATCAGATGAGCTTCTCCCCTGCCACAGGCACAGCTCCAGATCACTTGATAAGGCAAACATGCATAGCACAGGCTTGTATCAATAATTAAGTTCTTTTAATCCCGAGTTTCTGGGGAGCCTGGGAATCTGGCTTTCCCAATAGCCCGTCAGAGCAGCTGTCTGGGAGCCAAGGTTTTGAGTAAAACAAGTAGGCAAATGACCCAACAGGAACAAGTCCTATCAGATTGATCCCTTCCCCAAATCATTTGGATTTCAGCACGTCAGCACTTCTGAACAAAGGAGGATTTAATCAGAAACTCCTGGAACAGCTTCAGTTTTGACCTCAGCAATAATTCTTCCTGCTTAGAAAATTCCATTTCTTTACTCTCCCATCCTTTTCTCTCCTCTTCTGTTGCTTTTTTCTTGCTTCATTTATTATTTTTGAGCATGATCTCATGGCTTCCAGATCTGCTGGTGCTGTTGGGAGTCTTGTCATATGTTGGATTCTTCCTAAAGCTGCAGGGGTTGGAGCTGCAGGAGGAAGGACGTGTCCTGCCCTCACTGGGGTGGAAGAGAATCTGAAATTATAAAAACCAGCAGTCAAAAGGTGTTCTTTAAAACATTTTAGAGTTCAAGAGATGTGGTCTGTAAATATCTGAGGGCGGCCCAGAGCCCTGTGCTGTGATCTCTGGGGGTTTGATGTTGCCTGAGAACTCAAATGCTGAAGGGAAGAAGGTGTCCCAAAGCTGTTCTGTGACACAGAGGGATTAACCTGGAACACCTCAAGAGAATCCCAGGCCGGAAGCTGCAGGGTTTGGTTTCTCTCTGTGCCTCCTCTTGCTGGTGTCTAAAGGCACCAAATCTCTAAACCTGGCAATCAGAAATTAAAGATCAACAGTGCTGCAGGGATTTGTCCCTGAATCCAGCATGTTTCCAGTTGGCTTTCATTAGAAGGGTATTTTACCCTCAAATTAACCTTTGTTCTATACAGCTCTGCTGTTGTGCAACTTTTATGACTATGAATCAGAGATGTTGGACCATGAACTTGAAATTATATGTAGTAAAAAAAAAAAGGGCAATTAATTCCACATGACAGTGAGTTTCCTGAGAAGACAGGGTGTGGGGGACAGTTTGGATATCCCCTCATTCTTGCCATTCCCAACATGAATTATAGGCCAGCTGTGAAGCAGAAGAAAGTAGGGATTTCAAAAAGAAATTCTAATATCCTTTTATTTTTTTATAATCCAGTGACACAATCACATTAAATGCACACAGGGTGAGAGTAGCTCCTGTTCTGGTGTCACAGAATTCCAGAATGGTTTGGGTTGGAAGGGACCTTAAAGCCCATCCAGTGCCACCCCCTGCCATGGGCAGGAACACCTTCCACTATCCCAGGTTGCTCCAAGCCCCATCCAACCTGGCCTTGGACACTTCCAGGGATCCAGGGGCAGCCACAGCTTCTCTGCCCAACCTGGGCCAGGGCCTCCCCACCCTCACAGCCAGCAATTCCTTCCCAATATCCCATCTCACCCTGCCCTCTGGCAGTGAGAAGCCATTCCCTGTGTCCTGTCCCTCCATGCCTTGTCCCCAGTCCCTCTCCAGCTCTCCTGGAGCCCCTTTAGGCCCTGGAAGGGGCTCTCAGGTCTCCCTGGAGCCTTCTCTTCTCCAGGTGAACCCCCCCAGCTCTCCCAGCCTGGCTCCAGAGCAGAGGGGCTCCAGCCCTTGGAACATCCTCACTAAGGAAGTCCAGAATTCCACATCTTTTCTGTTTTTCTGCTCAAAAGTTGTAAAAGTTGTTTCTGGAATGGCACAAATCCAACAAACCCTCTGGTCCATAACCTGCTCTTTGGTTTCTCAAGTAGGAGTTTTATCCAGGGATATGAGGGGATTAAATGATAGAATTATTTTCTATAATGTGCAACTGTGACTGATTTTTGAAATGGAGGCTGCTCCAATTCCAGTTTGGAGAGGGGATGCTGCTGCTGGAATGTGTTAACTGGGACATGGGGTGAGTTGGATCCCAGCAGGTACCAGATCCCAACACCTCTGGATGTGCTCAAATGCATTTTGGGATGTACCTGGAGGACTTTCAAACCAAACAGTATGATATTTCTGGAGATTTACGGTGAGAGGGTTGGTCTGGATCACAGCTTGGATTAAGTCAATGATTCCATGCCAAAATCAGATGTTAGACTTTGATGATCCCTGTGGGTCCCTTCCAACTCAGGATGTTCTCTGATACTTTGCATAAAGTAACATTTTCATTGTTAAAACATTCTAAGCCCATTTTAAAAAAAGATTTCCAAACCCAAAACGCTGAGGTTGCAGTCCCAGCTTTCCAGAAGAAAGGCACATTTTTCACACTGTTATTTTCCTCCTATACTTCTAAAAAAAATACCATTACCTTATAATTACAAGCGAGGTTTAAAATAATAGCAGTGGAAATTATTATTCCAGTGCAAGAGTTGTGTTCCAGGAGGTCAGAGCCACCTGAGCAGGGACATTTCTTGACGACTTTAATACTCTCTGTTTATTCTCTCCGGCAGTAACTTATTTTTAAGAGGTTAAGCCCTCATTAAGAGGAGATGGAGTGGAAGATGGAAGGGACTTTATCCATAAACTAACTTGGAGCTGAGTCCCAGCTTTGCTCACAGAGCACACGGTAATGACATGTTTGAGGGTTGCAGCTGAGAACAGCTCTGACAGATCTGTGCACCGCCATCACATTCGCTAATGTGAGTTTTAAAACAGTCAAAAAAAAAAAATCAATCCCACTTGAAAATATTTCCTTGGGAAAGCTGAGAATCTGTCTCAGGATTTTGCCTGGGAAGGGATCTGGGCATCCAGACTGAGGAGGGGGGTGCTGGTGGCCCCTGTGCCCCCACCAGACACCTGTGCCAGGGTTGGGTCGTCTGTCCTGGATGTCTCCAGCATGGGAAGTTTCCTAAGGATTCCAAATGAGAGCAGTGACATGGAGAATCCACGACCTCAGTTTGGAGATCAGACAGAAGTCACCCTGAGCTGTGTCTTGCCTGATACCTCAGAGCATGTCCAGGGGTGGGAACAGAGCTGGGGAAGGGTCTGGAGCAGCAGGAGGGGCTGAGGGAGCTGGGGGGGCTCAGCCTGGAGAAAAGGAGGCTCAGGGGGGACCTTCTGGCTCTGCAACCCCCTGACAGGAGGGGGGGAGCCGGGGGGGGGGGTCGGGCTCTGCTCCCAGGGAACAAGGGACAGGAGGAGAGGGAATGACCTCAGGCTGTGCCAGGGGAGGGTCAGGTTGGATATTGGGAAAATTCCTTCATGGAAAGGGTTGTCCAGCCTTGGCTCAGACTGCCCAGGGCAGTGGTGGAATCCCCATTCCTGGAGGGATTTAGAAGCTCTGTGGGTGTGGCACTTGGGGACAGGGGTCAGTGGTGGCCTTGGCAGTGCTGGGGAAGGACTGGACTCGATGCCCTCGGAGGAAAAGTCCAAACTTAACAATTCCATGGATCTATGATTCTATCTCCAGATAGAGATCAGGGTATTTCTTATATTTAAGGTGGTATTTGGTCACAGCTGGCCTTGGACAGGCCAAAGAGCTGCTTTTCCCTGTGCCATCCTATCCCACTGAAGGTGCCCACCCTGGATCCTGCTCTCCTGGGGATGATAAGGTGTGTCTGGCAAAACATTCCCTTGGAGGGCTTTTGGATTTTTGGAACATGCTCACTCCAAGTCTGAATTTGATAATGTCTTGCTGTGCTGCAAGACATCTGTTTGAGGGGGTTTTTGGAGAGGACTGTGAGATTTCTTCCCACAGTGATGAGTGAATGGAAAGAAGCTTCCATAGGTGTTTCTCTGGCTGAGTTCCTGCTGGAACAATTATTTCAGTGCTTCTGGGATTTCATTACCTCGTGTAATTAGTGAAGGTGTCAGGAAAATTTGAGCCTGGGATAAGCACGATTTTATCACTTTAGATCTTAATAAGTCAATATTCCGAGGTCTAAGGTTTGGAAGGGGATTTGACACGTGGGTCTCAGAGGGAGAAAGCACCAGCAGGAGCTTTGGGGTAGCAGCCCCTGTTTGTGCTGCTGCTCTGAGGCAAAAGCAAAATAATTCAAATGAGAGCTGAGCTCTCTCTCTACTTCATAATCATCACACGTTAAGAATTCACACACTGACAGCTAAAACAGCTCAGCCAAATTGGGACAGCTGGTTATGTGTCCAACCCCTGTGATCCTTCCTCCTGTCTCTAGTTCACTTCCTAAAATACAGGTTTACATAACAGGTCACATCTTGTTTTATTTTTTTTGTTTGTTTGTTTTTGTGTTTTTTTTTCCAAGAGTTCCTAAATCTTAAAAACTTATTGGGGAGGTTTCTAAACTTCCAAAATATCTGCAGATAAATTATGCAGATAGAGGGGTGAGGAGATTCATCTGAACTCACACATTTCCGAGGTGCCAGGGGGAGCTTCAGACTGAACTGTCTGAGGGAATCTCTGGGGTTCTCGTTGCAGAGCTGGGCCTTGGAGTTGATCAAGTCTTGAAAACATCATTTCTTCCCCGTTCAAAACAGAGGAAACAAAACTCTCATCTTCTGCTTTTCTGTTTTGCTTCCACTGCTTCAATTTGCTTTTCTTCAGGGGAATTAATTTTGCCAGCTGAGTGCAACACCTCCCCTGGAATGCCAGGGAGAGGGGGAACACTGCAGCACGTTTTCACCTAGAAAACAAAATAATTGCTTTAAAAATAGCCTTAGATTCCTTCATTTTGTGACGTGCTCTCTTTAGACTTGATAATCATCCTTTCTTGTACTCCAGCTACCTTCCCTCCCCACACCCACTCTCTCCTATCCCCCTGAAATTCGGGAGGAATGGGAGAAGATCAATCTGGCAGCTTTATTTTCACCACCAGCTGAGGAGATGGAGGCAGCCAGCCTTCAAAAAGGTTTTTTGGGGGAGAGGTTTTTAACATTTTTAGTGAGATTTTTGTGTCTTTCAGAAGCATTTTGTTATCTGCAGCCGCGTTTGGTTGGTCCCTTCTCTGGTGACCACAGAACTTTGCAGCTCCTGGAGCAAAGAGTGGAGAAGGAGCACTTCCATAGGACCAACCACGTGTGCTTTTCATTTGGGTGCTTTAAAAATGAGCATTTTCATTTAAAAAAAAAAAAACAAAACACCAAAAATCAAATATTCTCTTTGGGTGCAGAGCTGTGGGGAGCTGGGAATCAAAGGAACAGGAGCCACTCGGACGGATGTGATCGAATAATAAAAATGAATAGTTTTGGCTGCAGCCAAGCTGAGAGTTTAGAGCTAATTTGGCCTTTTGAAACATGCCTCAGGAATGACACACAGGAAAAGCAGGTGGAAACACATCCATCCAGCTGCCACAGCCGAGGGGAAGTTGGAAGGAGCCTGGATCCAACAGGTTTCTACACGTTGGGTGGAAAGCGGTTGCTCGCTCACGTTGCCCTGTTGAAGAGCCCATATTTCCTTAATGCTCTTTTAATGAAAAAAACCTCAAATTTTCTCATCCCTCCTGTTTTCAGGCTGCCTTCCAAACATTTCTCAGTTATCTGAGAGCTCCCTGTAAACGCTGGGCCATTCAGAAATACCTGAGGCCCACTCCGAAAATCTATTTTTGGGGAAGGTAAAGGCTTTTGTTTCTCCCCCGTGAACGACTTTTGCAAAGGGAGTTCATTCTTTACATTCTGTTCTTTGTTGTGGCTCTGCCAAGCTGAGAGTAAACAAAACACTTAATGCCCATTTCTGTGTGGGATTTGGTGACGTCCAGAGCTAAAGCTTTTTGGGGGAATAACAAAACAAGCCTGAAAAGGGGCAAGTGTTTCTCACTCAAATCCCGGGGAACAGCACGTTGTGCAACCAGAAAAAAAAGATAATAACAAAAGGAGAGGGATAAGTAATGTTTCTGTGAATTCTTGCTGTCTTGGGAAACAGGCTTGGAATGAACTGTTCCCTGGTTCTGTCCATCATCTCTTGCTCAACAAACCCTTATCCTGGATATTTTCAACCCACTTGTAAAGAAAAGTTTTCCCACCCCAGTCAAGAGCATCAAAATCCAGAAGAAGGGTGAGGAAGACGCTGTGATTTTTTTTTGTTCATTAATTAGTTATTAACTTTTTCAATTTTTATGCAGTCTTTGGCCTGTCCTTCCTCCTGGCCCAGAGAGCAGGGCAGGGGGGAAGCACCTCCTGGTTTTTCCCCGTGGATTTGTCATGGCACAGGCTCCATGGAGCCAATTCCCTGTCTTCTCTTGGAATTCACCCCTCATCCCGCTCCCTGTGTGCATGTGCTGGGGTGATTCATTGAAATCCTCCACAGAAATTTCCTTTCCCCCTCAAAATCCAGAGACATCAAAACAGAGAGGGTTATTTTGGGAGTCCAGGGAATTTTCCTTCCTCTTCATTTCTCTCCATCAGCAACAACCTGAAGGATTCCCATGAAAAATTTTGGTGGATGATTCCAACTGTTAAAAATGTAGAAGCTCACAGAATTCAGACTTTTTTCAAGGGGGTAGTGTCTGTTCTTCAAAGCTGTAAAGAATATTTTATTCTTCGTATAAGGAGTCAGAGTTTTTTTGCAGGAAAAAATCCATATTTTTTTTCTATTGGAAGCTGCTGGGTTGTGAATAAGAAGTGTGGCCCCAAGGTCTGGGGATTAAAGGGAGTTTTAAATGTGGGAAATATTTCTTACATGAAAAGTCTGTGGAGGGAGACCAGTAAATGTCACAATCAACCTTTGCTAAAGTGCTTATAAAAAATAGATATAGTGTAATATAACATGACACAATATAATGTATAATAAATATAATATATCATAAAGATAGAATATAATAAATGTATAATATAAAATATAATATAAAATATAATATAAAATATAATATAAAATATAATAAAATATTATATAACATAATATAAAACATATAAAACATAATATATAATATAATGATATATTATGATATGATATGATATGATATGATATAATATAATATAATATAATATAATATAATATAATACAATACAATACAATATAATATAATCTATTTTTCTGGCTTAATAAATCCAAGTCAGGTATCTACATCACTACAGGCTGGAGATTTTTGCACAGTAATTCTTGAGCATGGATGTTTAAAGGAAAAATAATACTGACTGTGGTGCAGAGCTTTGTCTGGGAGCTCAGGTTTTTTTTGAGCAGCATCAGAAAAACCACCACAAGGAATTAAGCTGAGTTTTTTTTCACCTTGTTTGGAAATTGCACACACACAGTTAATGTTTGTGTTGTTTGGTTTGGGTTTTGACCCAAATTCCTGTAGTTTATTTTGTTAAGTGCTCGAATTTACAGGCAGGAAGGGCTCTGTGTGCTATGATGGAACTGTGTGTGCAGAAACTTTGGCAAAATGACTTAAAATTTGGCTTTTTAAAGCAAGTTTGATACAGCCCTATGTTATGTCATTTTCCTTGCTCTTCAGGAATTTTGTTGTTGTGCCAGTGTGACTTCGAGGCACAAAGAACCAGTTTGTGCCATTTGGTCCCCTGATTTCGTGCCTTATTTCAATGTGGTCACAGATCTCAGCCAAATATTTCAGGGAGGGTTGCAAAGGGTTCAAAGGGGAGATAAATTATAGAGAATAATCTAAAAGTTATTTGAATATTATGTCCAGCTCTGGGGTCCAACATCAGGAGGATGTGGAGGATGCGAGTCCAGAGGAGGCCACGGAGATGCTCCAAGGGCTGGAGCCCCTCTGCTCTGGAGCCAGGCTGGGAGAGCTGGGGGGGTTCACCTGGAGAAGAGAAGGATTCAGGAGAGCTGGAAAGGGATTTGGGACAAGGGGTGGAGGGACAGGACACAGGGAATGGCTTCCCACTGCCAGAGGGGAGGGTTAGGTGGGGGATCGGGAAGGAATTCCTCCCTGTGAGGGCAGGGAGGGGCTGGAATGAATTTTTCCTGGAATGAATTTTTCAGAGAAGCTGTGACTGCCCCATCCCTGTGAGTGTCCAAGACCAAGTTGGAGCAATTTTGTCTAGTGGAAGGTGTCCCTACCCATGGCAGAGCGTGGGGTGGGATGAGCTTTTCCCACCCAAACCATTCTGGGATTCTTTTCCTGAGATTTTTTTGACCAGCCTCCCATGTCATCTGGCTTTGGGTAGAATCAGATCGGGTTGGCACTTGGT
Organism: Neopelma chrysocephalum; assembly: GCF_003984885.1. Lineage (NCBI taxonomy): Eukaryota > Metazoa > Chordata > Aves > Passeriformes > Pipridae > Neopelma > Neopelma chrysocephalum. Next base: position 2,443,147 of record NW_020897767.1, read on the forward strand.
GCAGTAACTGAACATCACCACAGGCCATGCAGAGGCCTTTTTCCCCTCAGTAAGGAATCCTTCCTTCTCTCTAAGTGGTCTGAAAATATACAGAATACAAGTATCGAGGCACAATCATTTCAACTATTGATGAAGGGGGTCAATAACAGTGAAATCCAAGCTCTTCTGAATTGAGGGGAAAAACCAGGACACATCTATGGAATAATGTACTTTGTGCTCTGAAATACTGAAGGGAAAGGGAAAGTTTCTGCAGAATAAACACTGTGCCATGTCAGCTCTACACAAGCAGAGCTGAGGGAACTGAACAGAGTCAGAAAAGCAAAGAGGAGACTTTTAGGAGAACAGCCACTGTGAGATCTCAGGGAAGGAGCCATGGAATGACAACAACAATAAATTAGGGGGAGAGTTCTACGTCAGCCTGGCAGAGTCTCCGGTGTCATCTGTAAAATGAAACCCTGTGCCAGAGCCTGCTGCCAATCCTGGCGATTTTCTGCCTTCACAGCTGTGAGGCCACTGAATTTTGTGACTGTACATTTGCAGCTCGTGAATTTGTCAGGAGGCATTTTCATCCCTGTAATATTTGGGGAGATCTGGGTAGGATGGATTGGCTTTGTATTAGGTGTGTCTGCAAACGTTGATCAGCAAAGCTCTGCTGGACCAGAGGAAAAGTAGCTAAAACACATTATTTTCTTACTGGTTTGAATTTGTATATCTTAATTTTTCAGAATTCTTAATCATTGTGAAAAATTGTCACATATATCTATTTGTATATTAATATAGATATATCTATCTACATATATCCATCCCTGGAAGTGTCCAAGGCCAGGGTGGATGGGGCTTGGAACAACCTGGGCTAGTGGAAGGTGCCCCTGCACATGGCAGGGGATGGAACTGGGTGAACTTTAAGGTCCTTTCCAACCCAAACCCTTGGGGAATTCTATGATAATTCCAAGCAGAAACAGAGGAATGTTGTCCACTCACACCATCATTATTTTTCATTCTTTACTTTTTTTGTGCCTAGCTCTAAACAATCCTTATTTCCCACTTGAATGCCAAAATCTTGGGCTATTCTACAGTTGATTTTTGTAATTATTATTTAAACAAGTTGAAAATACAACAGCAGTGATTTTTTCATGGACATTAATGGGATTGTTTTTGCATTTCTAGGCCTTTGAAAAGCAAGGAAGCTTTTTTTTTTTGGTAAATGAAGAAAGCAAAAAATGTCTGTTTAAAGTTGTTTGCTGAAGACCACGTAGGAAATCTTTTTTTTACCAATGGTTTGTAAATTCATATCCCTTTAACTGAATGTTCTAGGAATTGTGGGTAAAACTGTGCCTTAAAGGCACAGCTCTGAAGTAAAGTGATATCTTTGTGGAAAAAAGGGAGATCTAAGAACAAAAAAAAGTCTTTTTTTTTCATTTGGAGTTCGCTTTGTAATATCTGGGCAGCACGTTCTGGAGTGGGAAGGCTGCCAAAAGCCTGACTGTGTAGTAAATAAACATTTCAGGGAAAAGCTGACTGAAAGAAGATGGCCAAGGAGGATCCTGAATGTCTAGTTATTCCTTTATTTATTCACTTTAATTCTGACCCTGTATACGGCACCTATATATAGATATGGTTGGTAAACGACAGGTTCATCCAACAGAAGCCCTGGAAGTGTCCAAGGCCAGGTTGGACAGGGCTTGGAGCAACCTGGGCTGGTGGAAGGTGTCCCTGCCCATGGCAGGGGGTGGAATGGGATGAGTTTAAAAGTCCCTTCCAACCCAAACCATTCTATCAAAATCTAATTAAACAATACCCTGCTATGGCTGCAGGTGTCAACTCTTCCTGCTCTGAAACGTGGCCTGAAGAAGCCCCTATCCCACATGGAGAGAGCAGCACATCCCATGGTGTTTCTCTCTCCTTCCCACATCCAGCCTTCCCCCACCTTGTGCCAAGTGGGATCAGCCTCAGGAGAGGAGTTCTCACACAAAAAGGGGAAATATGTGACTTTTTAGGTTAATGAGGTCCCAAAACAGACAGGAATGATGGTCTGTGGATGTCTGGGATTCCAATTCTTTGGATGGGGACAAGGGGAGGATTCCACCACCTTCCCTGGCTCGTGTTCTGGGCTGAATTAGATCAATAAGTTCTCTCAGCTTGATCAAACTGTGACTTACAAGAATTGATGCCACTTGGCAAAGCTCCTTGTGCAGGAACTGTTGGAATTCGATTGCTTCCTTCATCCCATCCTCAGTGCTGGGCAGTCCAAAGTTTCCCTTAGGATTGTCCTGAGGGATCCTCAGCCCAGCACAGCCAGGGGAGCACACACCAAAGAAGACACAAAGTTAGGATTGGCTTTTCCCACTCTGCCACAATCCTGCTGGAGCTGGGAGCTGATTCAAACACTGGGATTATTTATCCTGTGCTGATATGGGAAATAACAGAGCTCCTTTTACCACAGAAAGTCCAGGTGCATCTTCTTTTTTCCAGGGTGGTGAATCTGATTTCACTTTCCTCACCAGCTTAGGGGAAGCTAAAGCTGAAATCCCTTTGCTGGCCATAAGTAAATAAATAAACTCGGGAGTTCAAGTATGTGTGGCATCTTGTTTTCCCTGAGCAAGCAGTGTAAACAAACAAAGCAGTCCTTTTTTCCCACCACTCCTGCAAAACCCTGCCAGCTGATAATGGAGTAGTAATATTAACACATGCCCGCTCCAAAATGTGCTACACTTGTGGGTCTTGGAGATGAGCTCCTCTGAAGTGCTTTTTCTTCGGCTGCCTGACAAGGTTTTTGGCTCCACTTCAGTCTGGGAAGGAGACAGCTGCTCAACTTCTGACACAAATGAAGAAAATTGATGATATGCCATCTCCCAAATTCCCTTTTCCCTGGCAGGCACTGCTAGGCTGAGTGTTAGGAGTCATTCAAAGGTTTGGGGTTCGCTTGTTTGTTTTTTTTTTTAAACATTTATTGGGGCAGGATTTGGGATTTGCTGTTTCTAATAACGCTCAGCACTTGCAAAGAAGCTGAATCTTTGGGAACAAAAGCAAGGATCACAGCATTAATACTTCCACTTCCATAGCTTGTTTGCTGTTGTGCACTGAATTATCATCCCGGGGTTTGCAACGTGTCTGAGCAATTTATTGAATTCTCTTTGCCGTGGAAATGCAGGAGACAGAAACTTCAGGGAAGGTCCCTGTAAGGAGGGGTATTTTGGGTGTGTTTTTGTGGGTCTGGGACCTCCTGGGATAATCCTTTAAGGAGAGTAGGGATGTGTCTGTGTGATCAGGAGGAATAGTGTCAGGAGCTCACAGGATTTGTCTGCCCACTGTGCTGTACCCTTGAACCCTGTTCCTCTCTGGATTGTGGGATCCTGGAGATGCTCTCAGGATTTTGAAGATCACTCATTACAGGGAACATGCATTTAAACGAACTCCTTTTATCTTTCTTCACTGCCACGTTTTCCTGCTCCTCGAGGTAACACAAACTACATTTTCCAAGTTCACACAAACTGTATTTTCCACGTTGTTCCTCTTGAATTATTTCCTGACTCGGAGTTTCATCTGCAAAACCCTCAGTTATGCAAAGCGTGCCTCCAGTCCTGTGTAAAAAGCATTAAATTTATTGTGTTTCTACCCCGCTGCATTAGACATAAACCCCTATGCCATCCAGTTTTAGACTGTGTCATTCCCTGATTATCATGACTGTGGCAAAGGCTTTGAGTTTGATACAAGGTTTGCTGTTCCTTTTTAAACCTCCCTGGAAAAGCAGCCTTGTAAAGCTCTGAATTATGCACATGACATATGCTGCCTGTCTTGCAGAGGGAACTGAAGAACCTGACAGCAATTTGCATTTTTGGAGCTGGAGAACAGAGCCTGTAAAGTTTAGTCAGGAGTTTTTGGCACTCAGAGGTCAAACCAAGAAGAGCAGTTCAGGGTGAGTCCAGCAGAGACAGGAATTAGATGGAGCACAAGGGATGTGCCCAGAGCTGGCCTGAATTTAAATATAATCAACTATTGGTTCATAGAGACACCTTTTACCACAGACTGATAAAACCCGTGTCCCATTTGGCAAACTTAGAGGAATGGGCAGCAGGATCTCGTAGTTGTACTCGTAGGGAAATGCCAGCAGAGGTGGTGTTGTCAACTTTCCCTCTGTGCACAACTCGTTTTCTTTGTTACAGGTGGAATTAATAAATAGCATCAATTTTCATTACTCTCAGCTGTTGTTACTTAGCAGCACCTGAAGGTTTGTGTGAGATGGGTGAGTCCTTTGCAGGAGCTGTTGTGCACCTGGAAGGAGAAAACGCACTGGGAAAAAAGCTTTGTTTCTTTAAAGTAAAAAAGCTTTACCCAATTATCATGGAATCCCAGGATGCTTTGGGTTGGAAGGGACCTTAAAGCCCATCCCATTCCACCCCCTGCCATGGAGAGGGACAGCTTCCACTAGCCCAGGTTGCTCCAAGCCCCGTCCAACCTGGCCTTGGACACTTCCAGGGATCCAGGGGCAGCCACAGCTTCTCTGGGCAACCTGTGCCAGGGCCTCTCCACCCTCCCAGCCAAGAATTTCCTCCTAAAATCAAATTATATATCAAAGCCTGGCTGCTATTAATCAAATATTTAGCGGAGGCAGCAAAACTCAGTCTGATGAGCCACTCTGAGAGAAGATTAAATAACAAATTAAAGTGAGTTTTTTGTTTTAAAGAAAATAAATTAGTTTACAGGAATCAAATGCTGACACCTTCAAACCCTCTTTTGACTTGTGTTCCTCATTGTACACTATTAACAGGCACAATCAAAAATGACACTTTTCTGAGATGTTTTTTGGTGGACACTCTTCAGTCAGGCCATGGAATGGCCCTTTGGAGGTGGCTCTCCCACACCAGGAATGCCAGGACTGTCCCTCCTGGAGGCAGTGACGGCTCTGCCTCAACTCCATGGCTTCAACTTTGCATCTGCTCCTCCTGACATGGGATATTCCTGGGTTGTATTAACTGCAAACCAGTTGGAATGTTTTCACCTCAAACAAATCCTTTTTTTTTTTTGCTGTAACAACCTGTTTTTTTAAAAACCCTGGTTTTTGTCCAGTTGAGCTTTCCCGGAGCAGAGGGGTCGGATCTCCTGCAGGTGGGGAGCACAGGCCTCGTGCAGCACAATTTACCTTTTTTAAAATATTCCCCAAGCTCCTTTGTCTCTTGGCAACTGCAAAAATAACTCCATCAAGAATAAACCTGCAAACAAGGGCGAAAAACTGTGTGAAGACATGAAATATCCTCGTTTAAATAGTGCTGTAGAGCTCCTTCCTCCCCCTTCCAAGGCTGGAATGATGTGCTCTGATTCTTAAACACGGATCCTGACTTGCATATATTCGGAGATTTCATCTGCAAATTGCTGGGATAGTGATACCTGGATATTTTATGGCACATCCTTAAGTCAATAGGCAAAAGGGTTCTGAATAAAAGCCTTAAAATTACCTCATGAATTATTAACTCTTCCCTATATTACCTTTGAATTATAAAAGCATGGAAAAATAGGGAGGAGAATTGAAAAGCATCAATCTCGGGTTCTTTAAAAATGTAATACTAATCATTCGAGCAGTGTACAAATCTTTTATTAAAGATAAAGGGGAAGCCATACTTTTTTATTAACTTGAGGATATGTTCAATCCACATGATTAAAAATCTCATTACTAACTCCAGTCAGAGAAGTGATTTATTGCTGAAACAAAATAGAAGGTGTTTTGCTGCCCAGAGCTGCACTTATGGTAAAGAAAACTATCAGTTTGTGTCTACTTTTCTGTATCAGGGATTTCTAAGGGTGAATTGGAATTCTCTGGGAATGCTGGGGTCTCACTGCAGCCTGCAGCTGAAAAACTGCCACCTTAAGAGGGAAAGCCTGAATTAAAATTATAGGTACCAAGAGAGACATTTTTTCCTCTAGTAAATTCAGCTGGAGCAAATGATTTTGTCTGATTAGGTAATAGGATGTGCAAAAAAATTCAGGATTTTATACATAGGTACTATTCAAGTGCAGCTAATTCTGTAAAGCAAGTGTAGATATTTTAGGGATTCCTCCTGTATCATACATACTAATATTTCTTGATCACTAGAGTAGGGATGTGCTGCTCAGAAGGAGCCCTGGAAGTCTCATTTGATGATGATAAAAAATGATCCACCCAGTGACATTTTTTCCCGAAATAGGGAGATATGTCTACAGAATATATATATGTAATTTTTCAGTCCTTTCTATACCTTAAGCCAGTCAAATATTTTGTGTGAGGCAGCTCTAGGGGTGCCTTTTTCTCAAAAAGGGTAAATGTCTTAAACAGTGAATTATGCCCAGGACTATTTATATTCCATCCTGCAGTGTAAAAAGGGGATAATACTGAATTTATTTACGTCACAGCAGCTGTGGAAAAACTCGGTTATACATATAAAGACAAGACATTAAATGGTGCCATCAATTCCTGCAAGCCAGCAGAAATAGCTTTTCTCTTCCTGATAACCATGCCTGGATGGCTCCCAGGGCCGAGTGCTGGTTTTGCACATCCCACAGGAAGTTTGGATTCACTCCTGCACCGTGGGTGGAAAATGCCTGGTATTATCCTGACAGGTGCCATAGGTATTGAAACCTAAACCTCTCCCTGATCCCGGGGAACAGATTGCCAGGCCTGGGCTGGGCTCCAGAGCAGTGTTTGGGGAGGAATTGCATGTCTTGAGGTGGAGAGAGAAACATTTCTGGAAATGGGTTGCTTCGGAAAATTGGCGGCTTTTCAGCTGTTCAATATGTTGGAAGGAGGGAAGGTGGGGATGGAGCGGGGGGTGGAGGGAGGCACAGGGAGCAGTTAAAGGGTTGTAAGGGTGTGAAGAGATCAACCACCACGGTCATTTGTGGAGGGATTCATGTGAGAGTTTGCAAATCTGTGAGAAATGGATTTATTGGGCACCTTTACTCGTGTTCTTTGTTCTGTTTCCCTCTGGATTCGGAGTTTGGTGCAACTTCATGTTCCACTCACCAATCTCAAACCTTCAGTGATTAAAATACAAACAAGGTCTCAGAGTGTTTCAGTTTCTTGAGTTAAAACCACACCCCAATGTGCATGTGAGGTGAAAAAGTGCTGAGGGAACTTTATCCAGGGAGAAGGATGGAATAACTGTTTTCTAGCAAGAATCCTGGAATCCTGGAATGGTTTGGGTTGGAAGGGACCTTAAAGCTCATCTCTTCCCACCCCCTGCCACGGGCAGGACACCTTCCACTAGCCCAGGTTGCTCCAAGCCCCGTCCAACCTGACCTTGAACACTTCCAAGGATGGGACAGCCACAACTTTTCTGGAATATCTGAAGAAGAACATCTTCAGCTTCCAGGCAGACCTGGCAAGTCCAGGGAGATGTCAGCAGGCCTGGCACTCTCAATGTGTGCCACAGACTTTGGGTAGTTTGCAGTAAATTTGCTGTGTAAATTCACAGGGCAAGCCTTAAACATGCCCTGTAAATGTCTCCTCAACTTTAGAAGTCCCAGGATATCAGGGAATAAAGGTGGGGTTCATCACCTGTTTGTGTTCGGCCCGTGCTAATTAAACTACGTGACTTTACTAGGAATAGTAAAATAAGAAAAATGCCACCAAACATCTTTTTAAAATCTCCCTTAAATCAATCTCCAAAGTTGCTTTTGTTGTCACAGTTTTGGCAGTTGAGGGAGGATCCTCAAGAAAGCAAGAACTTGTTTTCCTCTGCAAAATATGCTTTTCTTTCTTTGTTTCTCCTCTATTTGCACATAAGTGTTGTTGTGTTTCCCTTTCCATCTGGAAGGGACAATCTTCAGGGGAAATCCCCAGGTCGTAGCTGCATGAAATCACATCAAAGTAGGTGATAATGAACACATTAAACATCTGATGATGATTAGCAAGGTACTTTTAAGGTCTTGCTCCATCACATGGAAGAATTTGTGCATGTAAATCCATTCCATGCCAATGTCTGCTCAGCCTGAGTCCTTTCAGAATTTCTCCAGCTTTCTAATTATCTGGATTTCATCTGACATAACCCTGATTTTTCTCCTCATAATTTCTGCCAGACCCTGATATTTCTCCTCACAAATCCTTGGTGAGTTTAGTTTTGCAATTTGGCTTGAGTTTAACTTTCTTGTGTTGTAACTATGATTTAATTTATTGTAAAGGTTATTGGCAAAATCTGATTTTGAAAATCCGAGCAAAAAGCAACAGCTTGAAAAAGATAAAAGAAAATAGAAAAATCACAGAGCTAAACAGGCACCCAAATAATCTGTCTGACAACCATAATATATATATATATTTTATATATACGTATAAAATAGGGATAACCTGCTCACTTTAGAGCTGATGTGAATTTTGTTTTTCAGGGCTATGCTTGGCAACTCGTAAATATTTGCCCCAAGTTACTGCAACCTGGATTTCATCTGCCATAACCCTGATTTTTCTCTTCAAAATTTCTGCCAGACCCTGATTTTTTCTCTTCACAAGTCTTTGCTGAGTTTATGTTTGTGACTTGGCTTGATTTTAACTTGATTGTGTTGTAACTGTACCGAAATTTATTGTAAAGGTTATTGGCAAATCTGATTTTGGAAAGACAACAGCTTGAAAAAGAGAAAAGAAAAACAGAAAAACCACAGAGCTAAACAGGCACCCAAATAATGTGTCTGACAACTATCAAAGTGATAAGTTTGGATTAGGATCTAATTTACAGCTTATATATATTGTAACTTTGCTGCATTTCTCATACCAAGTCGATGTCAATGATTTGACACTGCTTTCAAAAAGCACAATTATAGTATATTCTGCAGCAGTTTCACAGTAGTCCTTTGTTAGAGCTGGCACTAAGTCTGACACAGCTCGCTTCAGAGCTGAGTATTTCACTTTTTTTCCTCAAAACATCACTCAGTAAGATGCTCAGAAGACAAAAAGTCCACGTCTCGAAATAGTATTTACAATTGGATTTATTTAGGTTATTGTGCCTGCGCGTGTTTTTGTGTGCATATGAAAAGTTTTTGAGGTCAGTGCTGGAATATGTGACAGACCCGAAGAAGTGCATCTCTGATAGGTGTGTGAGAACTCAAGAAACACCACGAAGACCCTAAAAAAGGAGCTGTGAAGAAGAGCTTGGTGTTGAAAGGGAATTAAAATGTGTATTTTTGTGAACGTTTGCGTCGTTGTGTGCGAACAGATCCCTCCAGATCTGACCCCTTTGTGGGGATTATGAGGAGCTTTTTGTTCAGGCTTTACCTGGTGGCTTCTCGAATACCTCTGTGGCTTTTCAGGGGGTGTTTTGTGTCTTGGTCTGGACCCTGGGGCTATGGATGGTTCTTGTTTTAACCTCATCCCATGCCAGCACAGTGCTTTTATGAAAAAGAGGTTAGACAAAAGCAAAGGATGAAACATAAATCCCCAATTTAGATAATTTAAATGAGATCCTATATTATGTTGTGTCTTTTTGCTGTGGTCATCACCCCAAACATGCTTTTTGGGGCACAACCACAGGGAAATGTTCCCATCTGGTTGTATAAATGTATAAATGAAGTGCCAATCCTGACCAGGGCCAGGGCAGAAAAAGGGCTCTGTTTTAAAACACCCCTTAAGTCTGTATGGAAACAAGGGCTCCTATGGAGTGTTGAAGCAGATTAGGCAGGTAAATCCTGATGATTTCTCATGGAAAGGTTTGCTTTACATTTTAAACTTCTCTGCTTTAGCTGAAGGCTAAACACTGCTCAAATCCATCACTGCTGTTTAATGTGAAATTCTCACAACACCTCCTGCCAACCAGTGCTCTCAGGTGGTTTGTGGATGGAAGAATTTGGGTAGTAGTCCAGATTCTCCTGGCCAGCACATTTTTCCTGTCTAGTTTAATGTTGGGAATAGAAGAAGGATGAGAGCTGTGTTTTGTTTTCTATGCACTGGTGGGTATCTGGCAGGAGGGGGTGAAAAACTCCTGGGCGGATCCTCAGGACATCCCCCACAGCCCTGCAGGGAAAAGAAAACGTTATAAACACAAGACTATTCATGAAACAAGATTTTGGGGTGTTTTTTGGTATTTGACATAAAACTTGCATAATATTGTTGTCCAGGTCTCATCCTGCTGGGTTACAGCTCAGCTACCACCCATGGTCAGACCTCTACTGTTAGAGAATTCCACTTTTGGGAATCCCATAACCTACCAGACAACAGATATTTTGGGGAATTTCCCAGCAGGCAATGGATTATCTGATCTTTTTGGATTTACTACCTTAGAAGTGGTAGCATGTTTTGGCAGATGGTGTCAGCTTCGCCACAGATCCAAGATATTTGCAAGAAAATATTTGCTTAAAATTACAAATTTTTGGGGCAAACCAGTAAAAATAAATAACAATAATCACTGTCAATACCATGTGAAGTAATAAACTGCTTTATTTGTTCCTGGCTTTGATGCAGGGAATACACCCCATTCCAGGCTGAGCTAAGAGAGCTGTTGGAATTATGAATTTATCCAATGTTTTCAGCTCTTTGGGATTGGTGTCTGCCTTTAACTGGCTCTGAAGGACATTTCCTGGGATGCTTCAGAAGCAGAGGTCCTGATCATACCATTTACTTTCGTGGAATGAGGTGATTCCTTCAAATTCCCCTCAGTGACATTGCTTTGGTGTAAAGGTGCTAAAGCAGCAGGGTTAATGAAGTAATTATAATTAATATTACATGGGGGTTTAGAGCCCTCAGGCAGAGTCTCAGTATCATGGTCTAACACTTGATTTAAGAGAACATCTTGTATGTATTATTTACAGCAGATATTAGACCTGCTGTGCCAGCTCCATACACTGCAGCCCAGGGGATTTATTACCACCAGAAATGCTATTTATTTGGAAGAAATACCATGGAATACTTGATGCTACAGATGCAGTTTTCGAGTAAACAGATCTTAATATCAGATAAATGATAGATGAAGGCCAAGTTCAGCCTTCTGGGTAAATCAGGGCAAACCTCTGCTGGAGGTTTAATGTTAATTCAGCACAGCAGGGGTTTTTTTTTGGGATATCATCCCCATTGGGCTTCTGGAATCTCACTGCAGAGATATTCTGGACTTTGGGATATTTCAGCTCTTCTTGTGTTTACTTAAATGTATTTAGATAACTTTTCATGTTCAAGCAGCTTCAAAAGCTTTACCTGTTTTTGTTCCTTGATTAAATAAAACCAGTTATGGCTGTGAAATGTCATGGGCACAGTGACCCTTGTTTAGGTCTCAGGGTCAAATGGGGGTTATTCAGTCCAGCTGAAAAAACCCTTAATGTTCTGAAGATTCCCAAAAGTCTTTCTATGGGAGGAGATACTGCTTTTAGTCTAGTTTTAAACACATCCATTCTTTTCTTCTTGGATGACTGTGAAAATATGTGATTTTCCTATTGATATTTGGTTTTATTCCTACTGATACTATCGAAAATTTTGGATGTAAACCACCTTAATCAGGTTTTTGTCTCCGATTTTCTGAAAGGATGTTGTGGTGAGGTGAGGACAGGGCTCTTCTCCCAGGCAACCAGTGACAGGACAAAGGGAAATGGCAGCACCAGGGTTGGACATCAGGAGGAATTTCTCCCTGGAAAGGGTGGTCAGGCCTTGGCAGGGGCTGCCCAGGGAGGTTTGGGGTCCCCATCCCTGGAGGTGCCCAAGGAAGGCCTGGATGTGGCACTCAGTGCTCTGGGCTGGGGGACAAGGTGGGCATCGGGCACAGGGGGGACTCTGATCTTGGAGGGCTTTTCCAACCCAAATGGTTTTGATTCTGTGATACTCAAATGGATCAAGAAGTGTAATAACTGAATGAAATATGGGAAAAGCCTGAATATGACAATGCTGAATCCTGCTCCAGAAGGTGCCCCTGTTTGCCACAAGTGCTGCACAAACACTCGAAAAGTTCTGAATCCGGGGTTTGTGTGATAACTTTCCCATGATTAAGATTTTCTCCAGCCAGGCAGCTGGAAATCCAAAATATAAGGGACTGATTCTCCTGAAGGCTGTTGGCACTTTGGGCTTGCTCCTCTCTCCTCCCATTGACAGACATCCACAGTTTTCCCTCGGGAGAAGAGCAGAATGAAGCCTGGTTGCAACATTTTGCTGGCATAGCTGTGTCTGCTCCAGCAGTGAAAAATTCATGCCTCTGGATGATATCACTGTGCAAAACCTCCTGTCTGCTTCCCTTGTGTTCCCAAAGCCAGCAGAAAAAACTCCTTCCATAAGCACCTGCTGCTCCCACTCTGGGGGCTCTGCACATGGAGCTGTAGGAGCTCCCAGAGACCTCCTTGTGCAGGTGAGGCATCATTTACATAGTAAATGTATTTATCTATAAATGCTGCAGGTGAAACTTGCTGGAAAGTAGAGTTTTGCTGATGCTGCTGCTCTTTGCTGGGATGTTGCTGCTGAGGGCAGGGATTTCTTGATCCGTAAATATACCTGGGTTATTGTAAATTCAAAGTGGCTTAATTTCATAAGGGAGAGTGCAACTTGTGCCTCATCTTCGTTCTCTGCTGTGCTCCCCCACATAAAAGTAGATCTTTAAGTTTGGGGATGAATATAACGTAGGTTTGAATATGTAATCTGTAACATCATGAAGTCTTGGAGAAGATTTTGTGTAAACACAATCCAGGTCAAAGCAGTTCTCTTTCTCTTCCTGCTTAGCCCTTTAATTTATTATTATTATTTTCTTAAAATTCATTTCTTTTCAGCTCACGGGGGACTACAGCCCACTGAGCTCCAGCTTAACCAGCTGATTTATGGTTTGCTTCCCATCCACCCCAGTTTAATTAGGCTGTTATTATTTCCTGCCCCTCATTACACCAACCCTGAGCACCGACACAGGGCTGGAAACAAATTATTAGCAAAGCACAGAGGAATACAAGCTGCTAATTTGTTTTGGTCTCTGCTGCAAAATTGGAATTGTACATATTGCTTTTCAAAGCCCTGACAGAGGGCTTGTTTATCTAAGTGTTGCTTTTCAGAGGAGAAAGCTTTTGCTGTATTATTAATTATATGTAACTGTATACATATTAATTATATTATCCCTTCCTCTTAGGACAGAGAGGGGGGTTCAGGCAGATGCAGACCAGGAGGGATCTTACTTCTTTTCCATGACCCAAACTTACTTGATTTGTTTATCCTCATTACAAATGCAGATTTAATTCATTAACTGTGGTTTTTGAGATACCTTCTGTGGGAGGAAGGTTTATCCTGAATTAACAGCACCACCTTCCTCCCTCAACTTTCTATTTCTATACCATGAGGCTTTGTGCTGTTTATTATTATTTTGCAAGGTTTGGGTTTGCTTGAATTTGGGAAAAAAACCTGCAGATACCAACATCCAACCTGGCCTTGAATGGTTGCAGGGATGGGATATCCACCACCTCTCTGTGCAACCTGGTTTGGTCAGTATGAGATAATGTTGATATTTGGGGTTGAATAGGATTGGAGTTTATATTAAGCAAAAATCCACTTTGGAAGAGTGTTTCTATAGTCTGACAAAATCAAACCTGTGCATGGAAGGTGGGCTGGGGAAATCCCAGATCTTGAACTAAAGACCCAAATTTTGGGACTCTGGACCAGACAGTGACCTGTTCAAAGTGAATATTAACATCCTGATTTCTGGGCTCTGCCAATGAGTCAGACAGGGAGAACAGGATCTCAGATCCAGAGTGAGATTCTGCAGCTTGAGATAAGGAGCAAAACATCATAAGAATTTACAGGAAGGGAGTGGATAATGTTTAAACATTGCTCCATCTTTCTTAGAGAGACCAAGGCAGAGTTGGAAATGACAGCAGAGATTAAAGCAGGTCATCTCTTGTGAATGATTTCACAACATCCCAGTTCCTGTGACGCTGTGAGATGGAGAAAGTCAGCTGTTGGCACAGTGATGGGGAGAGAGTGTTTTGAAATGACTTGTTAGTGCAGCAAACACGGGTGAGGACGTTCTTGGAGAGCCCCAGAGCTCTGCGCTCGTGCTGTTCACAAAAAACCTCCCTTCTCCCAAAATGTGACTGAGCCAAAGTGTTTCAGAGCTCTGGGTCTGGATGTCTCCCTGGTCTGTGTGGGATGGATGGCAGTCAGTCCCACAAGGCTGCAGTATTTCAGCCCTGAAATGCTGTTCCTTCCCTTGTTTTCCATCCGTGGTCATTCTGGGCGAGCTGCTTGTGGGTGGGTTGTGGCCTCAGAGGGGACAGTGTGCAGAGAAGGAATAGAATAATTCCCTGCAGGGAACAAACTCTTTCTATGCTGTGACAAGTCAAATAATAACAATGATATTAACGACAGACCAAATTTATATGTGCAGACCTTCCCACCTGTGTGAGCTCTGTTTAAGAAACAGTGAGTAAGAAGGTCTCAGGTGGAGGTGGGACTGAGCTGCTTCCATCACCACTGTGATGTTTTATTTCTCAAACATGAAACATCCTAAAATGTTTCCCCTTTTGTAGGGAAACTTTTCACCTTAGAGAGCTTAAGGGGAGTTCTGCCAGCTGTCCTTGAACTAATTAATAATTAATAATAATTAATAATTTACTGTGAGGGTGGGGCACAGGTTTCCCAGAGAAGCTGTGGCTGCCCCTGGATCCCTGGAAGTGTCCAAGGCCAGGTTGGACAGGGCTTGGAGCAACCTGGGCTAGTGGAAGGTGTCCCTGCCCATGGCAGGGGGTGGAATGAGAGAATCTGTAAGGTCTCATCCAACCCAAACCATTCTGTGGTTCTATTCTATAAATCTCATTACAGCTCATCATTTATGAACAGGGTACTCAAGGGAATACCTGTGAAAGCTCCTTTGCCTTGCAAATGCTTCAGGAACCTCCTTTATTTCATGAAGAGCTTTTGCAACCAGAAATTTTTCCAGAACCAATCCCAAGCAAACGGTTTCTTGGTCTTAAGAACAGCATTACCTTCTAGAAACTTTGTGAACAAACTCAGGAGTCGTTGTGTTCTAGATCTGCAGCCATGGCAAACAATAGCATTAGGGAAAAAATTAGCAGAAGAGACCAATTTTTCATTTTAAATTATACCCAGCTTTCTTAAGGAAGCAAATTAAATTGCACTTAACCAAAGAATACAGATAACAGTATTAAGCACAATAGAACATTTTAATTACTGAGAGAAACAAATGTCCGTGTCTGTGGCTGTAATTAAAGGAGGGCTGGGTTGGCTGTGCATTAGTGTGACTTGTATGTCTGAGATACAGTAATTGGCACAATCCATCAGTGCTTTCAGCCCTGACATTGTGGGCACTGGGAGGCTGTGGGAGAAGACAGGAGTGTGGTGGGCATGTTTGACAGGGTGTGTGACCACTGATGGGGCAGAGCTGTCGGTTGTCTTCGTCACAGCCTGTCCCTGTTTTGCTCCAGGCAACTGCACTGGTTTCCTTGGGCTCCCTGGGAGCTCCAGGGGTTTGCTGGTGCCTTCAGGGATGTCCTGCTGGTGATGCTCCATCTCTAGTCTTACATCCTCTGCTGTGGGATCAGGGATGTGGGTGGCTCAGGAGATATCACGGTGGCGGGAGACAAAGCAGTGAGGTCTCTGCTGAAACTCTCTGTCCTCCCATCAGAGGTGGGGGATTGGGAATGAGGAGAAAAAGCAGAGGAAATGGAGGAGATAAAGGAGAGAAAATGATTTCAGGAGAGGTTTAGACTGGATATTAGGAAACACTTCTTCACTGAAAGGGTTATCAAACACTTGAACAGATTTCCCAGGGCAGTGATGGAATTAAAAGGATTTAACAGCCGTGTGGATGTGGCTCTTGGGGACGTGGGTTGGTGGTGGCCTTGGTAGTGCTGGGGAACCATTGGACTTGATGATCTAAGAGGTCTTTTCCAAGCTTATTGATTCTGAGACTCTGTAAAACAGGGACTACAGGGTGCAGAAGGTGACTGAGAGGGAATTCTGCAGGAATGAATGGGAAGAGCCTAAGAATGAAGAGGCCAAATGTATTTCCCAGGTCTAGTCCTTGCACTGTTTTCTCCTCTAGTTCAGGATGCCCAGTGACAGCAGTACAGTGGGAAGGGCTGGGAAAAGAGAAGAAACAATCTGTTCTCTGTGCCCTTTGCAACAGAACACGAGGAAAGAAATGGAACAATCAGAGCAGGGAAGAGTTGGTTAAAAATGAGGGAACTGCTTTTAATATTAAGGTAGTTAATTACTGGAATTAATTCCCCGTGGAGACTGGGAAAAGTTTTTCTGTGGAAGCCTCAGGACAGTATGTGAGAATCCCAGAATGGTTTGGGTTGGAAGGGACATTAAAGCTCATCTCATTCCATGGGCAGGAACACTTTCCACTAGACCAGGTTGCTCCAAGCCCTGTCCAACCTGGCCTTGATTCATTGTCTTGAATTCATTTTCAAGCAGTTTTCCTCAAGCTATAGTGACCACTAATGCTGCTTTGTTTCCCAAAAACCCTAAAATGTAGGGAGTAACCTCTTCTCACATGCAGCCGTGCCCTGTTTTAGCAGGTGGTGAGAGAGAAAAGACATTTCCACACAGATCTGCTCTTCCTGCTCTGTCCTTCCAGGTACCAAAGTGGAAGAGCTTAGTTAGGAAAACTGCTGGTTTATGGTTAACCCTTGGTTTGGAAGCACATTCCAGAGCTGCCAGTGCTGACTGGATTTCAGCAATTAAATCCAACTGGTGATTGCAGCAGGGTCTGAGATCTGAGTGACTTTAATGACTGGAGGACTGTAAAGCCACTGCCTGCTGTCAGGAGATGGACTTGGAGTTAAAAATGAAAAAAAAAGGCAAGTAAAAGAGGTAGTTCTGTCAGTTTACTGTTACTGGCAGAAATATGATTTACTTGGCAGCCGGGGAAAAATCACTATTTATGCAGAAGTTCCAGTAAGATTTATATTGCATGGATTATAAATTATAGTTGTTATGTAGCCAAGTGATATATTGGATCACCTCATGCTAAGGTATCTACCTGAGTAATGTTGTGCACTAAGTTATTTGTTGTATTTGAGGTACTTTCACATATCAACTTCCTACTCACAGTTGATAGGAACTTAAATAGGTTAAATAAGGTTAAAATAACCTTCAGATTTTAGGATTGTGTTAATCCAGATGTGCTCTGTGCAACCACTCAAACAACAACAAAGAAATGTATTTTTGCTTTTCCTTTAGGCCATTAAAAAATGTCAATAAATGTCTTAAATGGCATTTATTTTCTCAATAGAGGGATTCTAGGATGACACAGTTTTAAAGAAAATAAATCTAAGCAGGTTTTGCATGCACTAAAAGCAACACATTTATTAGTAAAAATAATTCTATTTTATGTGAAAGAAATATAAAGAGGTTAAGGTGAAGTCTTGCATGTGAGACTGATCAAATAGTTCATAGAATCACAGAATCACAGGATGATTTGGCTTGGAAGGAACCTTAAAGCTCATCTGGTTCCAACTGCCCTCTATGGGCAGGGACACCTTCCACTAGCCCAGGTTGCTCCAAGCCCTGTCCAACCTGGCCTTGGACACTTCCAGGGATCCAGGGGCAGCCACAGCTTCTCTGGGAAACTTATGCCAAGGCCTCCTCACCCTCCCAGCCAGGAATTCCTTCCCAATATCCCATCTCTCCCTGCCCTCTGGCAGTGGGAAGCCATTCCCTGTGTCCTGTCCCTCCATGCCTTGTCCCCATTCCCTCTCCAGCTCTCCTGGAGCCCCTTTAGGCCCTGGAAGGGGCTCTCAGGTTTCCATGGATCCTTCTTTTCTCCAGGTGAACCCCCCCCAGCTCTCCCAGCCTGTGTTCTTAAAAAAAGCAGCACTTTTTGTGTGATCCTGAGAAAAATGACAGCTTTGTTGCCATTCAAAGGGGCCTTAGGCAGGAGCAGCATTTTCTTCCAGCAACTCATGTGGGAACGTGCCTGAGCTCACGTTTTCCGGAAGGCCAGAGCTGGGAAAGTGAACAAGAACAAACCTTTGCATTTTCATTGTGTGTCTGATCAGAGGCAGAACTTGGTGGAGTGGAGAACCACCAGGACCTGGGAGGAAGGAGAGCAGAGGAGAGGGCTCGACTCCCAGCATGGGATTTTTCTCCCTAAGTGTCCCTTCAGAACTGGAGGATGTTTCCTGGTTCTCCAGCTGGGTCTGGGATAACCCCATGCCTTGGTGTGCATACCCCCAATTTACTCTTATTTTCACTGACTCTCTGCTTTCCTTTTGAAACTTCTTGATTTCCTTAAGCTCAAGGAAAGCTGGCAGCTGTCCTGGGACATCACCCTGAGCCGTGGAAATCTGGATGATCCATGAGACTCCCCAGAGTGAGCTCAAAGCTTGAAACCCCTTTCAGACTCTCAGTAAAAGACGTGGATTAGGGGGAATCTCGGTTTCCATCTCCCAGAGAGCTGCCAGATTCCCCTCTCTGCTCCTCTGCTTCTTATGCCACTCCTAAACGTGGTGCATTAAATAACATGACTAATATTTGTCATGTGTCCCTTGTCCTCTTGGGCCTCTGTGGAGGCAGAGATATGTGCATTGTCCTGTCTGGCTGCTTTAGGGCTTTTTAATCTGAATATATTTAACTGTGTGTGTTAGAGGTAGAGGGTAAGAATGTGAGGGGTAGAGTGTGATTTGGGCCTGGAGGACTTTGCTTCCAGAGTTTATTCCAGTCTGGGGTTAATTCCTAGAAACACTTATTTTACAGAAGAGCTCTGGTTTTACTGTCTAAGGATGTTATGACTGTAGCAGCATGTGGGGGGGCCCAGTGGGGCCTGATCTGCAGAGTAAGATGGTGCTGAGACCCTTCTGCCTGAATTTGGTGGCTTTTTATTTGGGCTCATTGTGGTTTGGAGCCTTGGGGGAGCACCCTTTGCCAGGCACCAGGGATTTTCTGGGGATGCCTTTCAGTTTTGCTTCATAGAATCCCAGAACAGTTTAGGTTGGAAGGGACCTTAAAGCCCATCCAGTGCCACCCCCTGCCATGGGCAGGGACACCTTCCACTAGCCCAGGTTGCTCCAAGCCCTGTCCAACCTGGCCTTGGACACTTCCAGGGATCCAGGGGCAGCCACAGCTTCTCTGTGCAACTTATGCCAGGGCCTCCCCACCTTCCCGGCCAAGAATTGCATCCCAATATCCCATCTATCCCTGCCCTCTGGCAGTGGGAAGCCATTTTCCTGTGTCCTGTCCCTCCATGCCTTGTCCCCAGTCCCTCTCCAGCTCTCCTGGAGCCCCTTTAGGCCCTGGAAGGGGCTCTCAGATCTCCCCAGATCCTTCTCTTCTCCAGGTGAACCCCCCCAGCTCTCCCAGCCTTTCCTTCTAGGAGAAGAACCAGAAGTCCACCCCCACGAGGTGAAACAAAGCTCAGAAAGCAGGAAAAACTCTGCAAAACCCCACTCCTTGTCAGAACCAAACTCCCAATGTGGCTGCACCCCCAAAAATGCTGTTGATCAGAGAAAGGAAACCTGTGAAAAACTAAAACCCCTTATCAGATGCACAAGCCCCGTGCTAAAGGTGTCATTGCCACTGAGAATCTTTTCCTAGGATATTTTTTGGCATGTTTTCCTGCTGTTTTATTTCCCTGCTAATAAGAAAACCGGTAAGACCATCACTAGACTTACACACACCACCCACATAGACTGGATATAGACTTATATATAGATTTTTATGTTGTATCTCTTATTTTTCAGTCAAATTATGGACCCTGACCTCTCTGTGTGGCCCTCATGAACCACAGGATAACTTAACGTGCCTCCTGTGCAAATCCTTTCTGTTGGTTCAGCACGTCTCTGATAATCAGTCTCCATAATTTGCTTTGCTCCATCCATTGATTGCCCCAAATATGATTTTGCAACTCCAAGCTCCCCCAGTCATAACTACAGAAATGACAGGCAGTACTTTGTGTAATCTCTATATTTGAAGCATGAAAGAAGGCTAAATTCCTGTTTGAATAAACAACATAATAAGGTTATTGAGAATAAGACCATTACTATATAAAATTATGTCTAAGTGGCAGATATAATTAACATTGGATTGTAATTACACTAATTACAAGTCACATTAAGATACTCCAGTAATGACAAAGTGAGCACCCTATAATTGAATGGAATAAGCAGGGAAACATGCTGCTCACACTAATTACCTAAATGAGCTAATATGTCTTCAGAGTGACAGTCATGCTCAGTGTTATTACACAGGCAAGACAATTTTGTAAGTTAAAAAAAAATCTAATTTCCTTCCTTCCTTCTCTTCAGGACCCATTTCAAATCAGCAGCAGCTTCAGAATTTCTCTCTTGAGCCAAAAATAGAGAGATCCCACAGTTCAGGCCTTTCCTAATTTTGGTTGACAAAGTCCAATTTTCAGGGTTACTCTGTGATTTTTGACATATTACTGCAGCTTTAAAAGTCAAGTTTGTTCTGTGTTCATTGGTGGGGTCCTTTGACAAAGCCAATTTGCTGTGATTTTTTTTTTTCACTCGTCTAAATTCGAAACAAACAAAATAATGTAACTTAAGCTCAGCTTGCTCTAAAAACATACTTATTTCGTTGGCTCCAGAGTAACAAATATGGCTTATAAGAGTCTGGCTCCAGTTGTGCCCTTGAGAGTGGTAAAATTTGAATTATTCAAGGCAATTAGTGGAAGCATTGCAGTGGAACTCAAATTTCAGCTCGAGCTTCTAAGAATAAAAACTAATATAAGAATAGGAATTCTCCATATTGTGGAAAAAATGCACATTACTTTTCTTTTTTTTTTTTTTTTTCTCCCCCTTTAAACACCTCCAGCTGTCTGGGACTCTGAGCTGGGAGGCAAAACAACATAACAGACAATTTAACAATCTCAAATAGTTCGCTGAGAATGAACAAATCCGAGCCAATGCGCTTCATCAGATTGTCTGAACTTCCAACTTATCTGCAGGATTTGTGATAATTATTTTTTGCTTTATGTGTGGTCGGGTTTTTAGGGACCCAGAGCACCAATGATTCCCTCTTTTTTTTTTTTTTTGTTTGGTGATAGCCAAAAATCTGAAGCATATGGTTTGTGAGCAATATTTCTGCCTGTTGTTGTTTATTTTTATCCCGGGGCGTAGGAGGTTCACTCTCAGAGCAACTCAGTGCCAGCACTTTGATGAACTCCTTTCCTGTCACCAGGAACTCCAGGAGGCTTTAGGAAGCAGTTGAGAGAGGATGAGGAGGTAGTTGAGTGGGATGGTGTCCTCAAATGTAAAGAGACGTCAAAGCTGCTTATGGAAAATGGGATGTCGGGGTGTCTTGGAGGCACGTCCTTCCCAGCTGGGAGCAGAGAGGAGGAAAAAGGGGATGGAGCCTTGGAAACTTAGGTCAGGGGAAAAAAAAACCAAACTGGCAAGGAGATTAGGTGGTTGGTTAAAAAAGTATGAAGTTGTGCTGGTTTTTGAGTTAAAGAAGTAAAGGAGATTTACCGAGTTCCTGTTCTCGGAAGGGGGTTCTGTGGAAGAGTTGAAGGAGTCCCAGGGGAGGGAAGGGGAGGGAGGAAATCTGGAAGAGAGTTAAGGGAAAGGGATGTCAGAGAGAGGTGGGAAAGCAGCACCAGAGAACTCTGAAAAAAAGGGAGGGAAAAGGAGATAAAATGAGAAAAAACAGAGGCAAAAGGAGAGAAAAGGAGAAAAAAAGGAGGAAAAAGGCAAAAAAAAAAAAGCAGAATAAGAAAAAAAAGAGAAAAAAGGAGGAAAAAAAGGAGAAAGAGCAATTGGAGAAGATTCATCAGACATTTTTAAGATGGCAGAGGCCAACTATGAGGGGAAAGAAGAGGAGACAAAATGCTGAGGGAATGTCCAAGGAAGAAGGAAGGAAAGGGGTATCATGAGGAGGATTAGGGCTGGGGCTCAAAGGGGACACAACCAGAGAGGGAATAGGAGTGTTTGAGGAGAACAAGTAAAAATATCTCTTTCTCTTGGCTTTAGAGAGACTTTACAGAGTTAATTCAATTCCAGACAACTGCTCTAGACAGTGAAAATTTAATTTGACTCACCAAGAGCCACCAGTTCCATGGACCCTTGAATAATCCTCTGTGATTCTTACTGTTTTTAAAAGGAAATAAAGGACAAAGTCCTGCTTAAAATCTTTCATCTGGAGTCCACCTGGGTCCTGTGCTGCCTTTTTCCTCATCACACAGATCCATTTAGAGACTTGGTGAACTGTATAAGCATGTAAATCCTTCCTGGTGAGAGGTGGAGATGTCAAATGGGACATCAAAATAACAATCCACTTTACCTGTGATAACCTATGAAAAAAAGAAATAAATTAATATCTGAATTAATTTTCAGATATATCAATCTGTAGGCATGATGTAGATACGTGTTTTACAACTGTCTAGCAAAATGGTGTTGCTTATATTAACAAATAAATGGAAAATTGTTGCTAAAACCTATAAGTACATTTAAAAAAAAAGAACCCCCAGTAACCAAAGTTTTTTTCTTTGATTGAAAGCATTACCCATAAAAAGCTACCTGAGAATCGAAATCCTGGAGGAAAATTGCGATTCGAATTCGCAAAACCATCAAATGAATAATTTTAACAGATTCTCAGCTCTCCTTAAACAGATGACTGTGTGTTTGCAACTGAATGTTTGATAAATGAAAAGAGACAAAATGTTCTACTTTTCAGCACATTTTCCCCCACAGCTGGTGCACAGACTGAGACTGAGTCTATGTGAGCTTTAGCCGTGATTTTTCAACTTGGGGTTTGCTATATTTAGCTCCACATATATTTAGAATTGCTGGAAGTAAATGTTTTAACTTGGGGAAAATGATGCTGGACTTTGGTCTGGCTGAAAATTATCTGGGAGGGCTCCTTAATTCCATGATGGTGAGAATTAACAGCTCCAGGGAGCCCAGACAAACCCTGGGAGAGGTTTTTTTATCTCTCCAAGCAGTCCTTCCTTTCCTGAATCCCTACACAGGATTCTACACCAGGTACCTCCTGTAGGCTCATTCCTTTAATATATTTATAACAGAAGGTATGTAATGCTTATTGCATTTATTAGGATCATACAGGATGTTTGAGGAATATCCCACACATCTGGGAAAAATAAGGAGACCTGGGAGTTTGCTTGAGCCTTTTTAATAATAGTTAATGTGTGAGAAAGTATTTAATTTGGCAGCAACTTTTAGTAGATGTTTTTTCGGTGTACTTTTAGTATATATTTTCCTAACAAGTGTGATAATAAAAGGCTATTTCATATTCCCATTCCTGCTCAGTGGGTGTGACTCTGCTCACACACCTGCTGGAACATTCCATGAGTCAGCACACTAATTAGGAACACGCTTAATTTCATGTACAGGCTTTATATATTCCCTGTTAAACACAATTTTTACAGCAATAATTGTTCAGTACATTCTGCTGATAACTTTCTCTGTGGCTGGACAGAAGTTTTTCAATGTCCTGCTGGGATTTCCATCCATGAAATGGGGCAATGTTTAAGTGTGAATAAAATTAGTTAGTGTTCAAAACATGAATTAGTGTTCAAAAAAATGAGTTGGTGTTCAAGAAATGAGGGTTCAAAAATGAGTTAGTGCTCAAAAATGAGTTAGTGTTCAAAAAATAAGTGCTTAAAAATGAGTTAGTGTTAAAAAAATAAGTATTCAAAAAATGATGGTTCAAAAATCAGTTAGTGTTCAAAAATGAGTTAGTGTTCAAAAAACAAGTGTTCAAAAATGAATTAGTGTTCAAAAAATGAGTATTCAAAAAATGAGGGTTAAATAATGAGTTAGTGTTAAAAAAATAAGTATTCAAAAAATGAGGGTCCAAAAATGAGTTAGTGTTCAAAAAATGAGTATTCAAAAAATGATGGTTCAAAAATGAGTTAGTGTTCAAAAAACAAGTGTTCAAAAAAGGAGTTAGTGTTCAAAAAACAAGTTAATATTCAAAAAAACCCCCACAAGTAGATCTGGAACTCTGTGATATGGTTTACTTGACTTGAAGGTATCCTATCAAAGGTTGGACATGATGATCTTGGAGGTCTTTTCCAACCTTAATGATTTTATTTCTAGCTCCTGATTGTGTTCTAATATTGATGTTGGTGACTGTTCTCAGTTTGCTGAATACTGTGCAAGCTGTAGCTTATGAAAATGTCATAAAGCTGTTGAGTAAAAACGTTATTGGAATGATTATAAAATAAACAGCTCAAGGCTCTCGCCGTGCTAATGGAAATACCAAAGTTAATTTAGTTGTTATTTAGAATAGCAATTTATTCAGACGAGCAAAAACGCAGTTCTCAGCCACTCAAGATAAATAACAATCAGGGAAAAAAAAAAAGGAGTCGTTTATTCCAATTTGATTATATCAGCACAAGAAAAAGAGGGGAAACTGCAGGCTCTGGAGCACTTCCACTGCAGCAAAGGTTTGAACTTCTCCCTGGGTTCTATCAGCACTGACTGCAGGGACAGGCACCCTACAAGAACTTCTTGTCTTTCTGCTTCCAGGAAACAAGTGACAGGACAAGAGGGAACAGGCTCAAGTTCCAGCAGGGAGGTTCAGGTTGGATATTGGGGAAAATTTCTTCACTGGCACAGGCTGCTCAGGGAAGTGGTGGAGTCGCCATCCCTGGAAGGGTTCAAAAAAACAGGAGATGTGGCACTTGGGGACATGGTTTTGTTTGGTCAGTGGTTGCACTTGATGATCTTGGAGATATTTTCCAACTTTAATGAGTCCAAGAATCTCCTTGGTGAGGGCACGAAGGGATCTGAGCCAGGGCAAAGTCTTGCCGTGCTGAAGGTGGGAATTAAGGTGGCAAAGACTTGCCTATGAATGTATTTGGCGAAATAAGTAATAACCCTCTCAGTTTGCTCTGAAATGAAATATCTCCCTTCTTTCACGTGATGCAAATATTTATCCCCTGTGAGGAATATGATCTCCAGTCAAGCACCAGACTTTCCTGGTCAGTGTGGAAAAGGCGGGATATCTGACTGGGGGGACCGTGTCTGCTTGGGAGAACAGAAAGGCTTTGGTGACACAAAACCTCCTCCAAAGCCAGCCCAAATCCTTGCTTTGAGAAGCCCAGCTTTTGTTCAGGCTTTTTTTAGGGAAGGTGGTGACTCTCTAAAGCTCTTCGAGGTGACAAATCTGTGCAGAGGGATTGGGTGTCTGGACAGGCTGCTCTGCACTGAGACGTGTCAGTCCCTCTTTGGAGCTACTGAGCCTGGAATTCTGTGTCTCTCAGCCAAATCCGTGTTTAACATTGCCTTGCTGATGGATGTGTGGTCCTTTGAGAAGTCCCTTGGAATTCCAGCTGCCCACCAGCCAGTGGGAATGTCCGTCGTCGCTCCCCATCACCGGCACCAGCTTTGGATGTCCTGGAAAGGAGGAGAGACAAAAACATGGCTTTGGTTACAGCCCGCTGAGGAGCAAAAGGAATTGATGTGTCTCCATCCTCTCAGAGCTGGTTTATTTGGAATAAATCAGGTTTTAGGGGAAGCAAAGAGGATCCATCTGGTGATTTTACAGCTCATGGGCTACAGAAGGGACTCAATTGACAGGTTTTATAGTCCCGTTGTCTCAAAATCTGAAAACGTTCAAAGTTTTTCATTAGAGGAAAATACTTATCAGGAAACAGCCCAGACTAGGAATCCATATGAAGAGCAATTACTGCCCAGTTGGTTGATTTATTGAGCACCAGTGCAATTTAGTAAATTTAAATTTTCCATTTTATAAAAATAAATGGCTGTGTGATTAAAGCATCGGGTCTGATAACTGAGGCTTACAGGAAACAGTGACCAAATTAATTCCCCTAACACCTGCCCAACTTATTCAGGTCTCCCATGAGGAGTTTGAAGCATCTTGGTAAACTTAGATATGGAAAACAGGCAGGAATTCTACTCATAGGTCCCTTCCTAACCTGGAAGGACAATTAATCCCTTCTCCCCATCCCATACAATACTTG
The DNA here is from genome assembly GCF_003984885.1 of Neopelma chrysocephalum. Lineage (NCBI taxonomy): Eukaryota > Metazoa > Chordata > Aves > Passeriformes > Pipridae > Neopelma > Neopelma chrysocephalum. The sequence goes on from NW_020897767.1 coordinate 2,468,982, forward strand.
GTCTGATCAGTGCCACTTGTTAATTCCTGCAATTCATTTATATGAGGTTTTATTTTAATATAAATTGATTAGGAATAGAAATATTCCCAATGTGGTTTGGTTTTTTATAACTATTTAATATACAAATGTTACAATATTATAAAACCTGCTAAAATGACTTCACTTTTGCACCAGATCTGTGTGTACTGAATCAACAGAGGTGCTAATTTGGAATGAAAGTCTATGCCTTGCCAAATTAAGAATTTAGGGAAAGTCTCTATGAGCTAAAAGCATCGAGCCTGTTGCCAAACAGCAATTACTGCTTTTAATAAAAACAATCCATTTGCAGAAAATAAGAGGAAATTTGAGAGGAATTTGAGTTTTTTAAAAGAATTGAAAAACTATAACCTTGCTTATTAGAAACTGTTATTGAAACTTTAGAAATTGCAGGCTGAAAATAAATGAGCTGTAAATGGGCATGGAAAAAAAAGGGTGTTTTATGCTCTTTTTGCTATGAGAAATGAACGTAAAGGTGATGGCGAGGGTTCAATTCATCTTTGTTTTTGGTGAGAATTACGTGTTTCAAGCCTTAAACCCATATTTTTTTCATATTTTCTTCTTTTTCTTGTGAAAAAAGGTGGGTTTAAGGATCAAAATATGGCAAATCCTAGAGAGGGATCCCTGAGGAAGGAAGGCTGTGAAGGTCCCTGTTGGGAATATACCCCACATTCAGCCCATCGACTGTTATGCTTTGCCATCAATAAAATAAATAATTCCCCTGGAGGACTCCAGGACTTCATGAGGTGCCAGGTTGTTAAACCTGACAGGACAGAGACTTTATTGCATATTTTCTCCATCTTCCTGAATCTGGGTCTGATTGAGGACTTATTGTCTGGAAAATTATGAGTAGAATAAATATTTGAGGCACAACTTGTTTTTCAGTGACCCAAGACAGAGGCACACCTCAAGACTTCAATAATTTCATATTTTCCATTTATACTCTGCTGAAATTCCACAGAAGCCTGAAATTTTAGTGGCTGCTTCTTGCCTTTTCTTTTTCCTTCCAGTTTCTTCCTGGAGTAGAAGGATGGAATTAAACAACACAAAGCTTTGGAACAAGCTCTGGCTACTTGTCTGTGTTGCAGTCTAGTTTCAAACAATGACCTTAAAACCATAACTGAGCAATTTCAGTTATTTTAAACTTTATTTCAAGGCCCAGAAGGGTGATGTGATGTAGCCAAGATATTGCTTATCAGCTAAGGAGTTTCTGAAGTAAATTCCTGCCTATTCCTGTGATGCAGCTAATCCCTGTTTTGGTACATTTACAACTGTAAATATATTTACAATACAATTTTCCATGTTGACCATGAAGGAAACATTTGTAGATAGTTGGGGGTTGTGGTTCTATAGCACAAATCAATATTCAGATGTTTCTGAGTAGTTTCTCCTCAATCCCTAAAATTCTTCTTTGCTTACAGTTTAAAAACATGGTTTCTCTAATTTATGTTATCTCTGAGGCTCATGTCAGAGGAATTTGGATTCCTTGCTAAATCCAGAAGCTGGATTTGTGTTGCTAAACTGGGAATAACATTTTTTTGAATGAAACTCTATTGGGATAGGATTCCAGGATCCTGCTGGAGCTACAAGGGTAAGTCTCAAAACTAAAGTACTTTTGGGATAGAGACTGTTAAAGATGACTCTATCAAAGCTATCCAGCATTAGTCTAATGAAATGAGACTATAAATTATGTCAGTGTGGAGTGAAACACTCACTCAGTAGTTCTACTGCAGAAAATGGGACTGGCAGCATCTTCCTTGCTGCCAGGTGATAAAGTTTCTTAATTACAGCCCCAGCTGGAATGAGGAGTCTTTGGGAATTGGAAGGAGTTCATATGAGCACTTACATTATCAGGAAACATAAATACCTTATTTATTCATAGGGCAGCTCCCATCTTCCTCCTGCAGGTTCTTGATGGACACTTGTGCTGTCTCAACCCACCCCGAACTCCAAACCTTTCTTTTGTGCAAGAACTCTCATGGCAAGAGCACTGTAATTTAATTTAGCCCAATGTCTTTAAAACAATGATGTTTGTTTTTTTAAATGAATATTTTATATGTTGTGTTTAATTAAAATAAAAGTCTGCTACTGATCTAGGAGAGGCAAAACAGACTCGAGCTCGTATTTATGAAGTGTAACAATATTGGCAAGGAACAACTTATCTTGTTTATGAGACAGGGCTCCCATTACTGCTACAGATTGCAGACGTTTTATTGCTGAGCTTTACATGCTTTACAATTCAACAAATGTAGAGAAACTGTCAGCATGGAAATAAGCCTGTAAATGGAGGGTTGGAGGGTTTGGGTTTTCAAGGGGAGTATTTACAGATCAAATTGTGTTTCTGGTAGCTCTGCTTGCTGGGTTTTTTTTTGGGTTTAAGTCCCTGTAAATTCAGGGAACGCTCCTGGGGTCACAGGATGGTTTGGGTTGGAAAAGCCCTGTGAGACCATCGAGTCCAACCATTCCCCAGCACTGATCCATGTCCCCAAGTGCCACGTCCACATGGTTTTTAAATCCCTCCAGGGGAGAGGACTGCACCCCTGCCCTGGGCAGCTCCTTCCACGGCCTGACCAACATTCCCATGAAGAAATGTTCCCAATATCCAACCCAAACCTCCCCTGGCACAGCCTGAGACTGTTCCCTCTCATCCTGTCCCTTGTTCCCTGGGAGCAGAGCCTGACCCCCCCCCAGTTTCCCCCTCCTGTCAGGGGGTTGCAGAGCCAGAAGGTCCCCCCTGAGCCTCCTTTTCTCCAGGCTGAGCCCTCCCAGCTCCCTCAGCCCCTCCTCACAGGACTTATGCTCTTCCAAATATAGTAGGGAAACAGGTGAATTTTTTGCTGGTTATAAATGACAAAGCTTGACTTGACCCCCTAGAGAGGGGGTTAATTGGTTTGCAAAGGAGGAGACTTGAAAAAATCAAAATACTTGAAAAGTATTACCCATGAATACTGAGATTATGAACTTTGCTCTTTGATGGGTGGAGCTGCAGATGTTGGCTTTGGCCATCCCTCTGCTATAAGGAGTATCCAGTTGGGAGCTGAACTCCTGTTGCCCTGCTCTGTGGCTTCCACAATCATAAAATCCCAAATGGTTTGGGTTGGAAGGGACCTTAAAGCTCATGCAGTTCCACCCTTTGCCATGGGCAGGGACACCTTCCACTAGCCCAGGTTGCTCCAACCTGGCCTTGGACACTTCCAGGGATCCAGGGGCAGCCACAGCTTCTCTGGGCAACCTGTGCCAGGGCCTCCCCACCCTCACAGGGAAGAATTTCTCCCTAATCTCTAATTGAACCCTGTCCTATGTCAATTTGAAGCCATTCCCCCTTGTGCTGTTGCTACAAACCTTTTTAAAAGTCCCTCTCCAGCTCTCCTGAAGGGTCGTGTCAAGTACTGAAATACTTTGTTCTATTTAATGAAAGCACCTCCAGATCAAAGCACAGCTCAAAATTTTTATATTTTTCATATCCAGCCACGAAGTTACACCTTTTTTCAGGACACTCATTAGCGTGGAGGATCTGCACTCCCATAAAAATATTAATAATAGCACAGTGAGCTGAGGATTGCTGTGGGAAGATGTAATTAATTAAAGCAGGGTCCTTGTGATGCCAGCAGATCTTTCCCATTTTTCATGTGAGGAAAGGTGAGGTGAGCAGCGAAGTGGATGTGCCCTGCTGGTGCCACATGGAATGGGAACAATAGTTGTGGAAATTCATTCTCTTTCCAGAAGTGCAAACTCTCGGTGGTTGCAAGATGTGGTGGAACTGGTCACCTCACTCAGGTGCAGGGGCAGGTTTTCATAGGAAAATTGTTGTTCCTTCACACCCATGTTTATTCAATGGACATACACAAACCCCAGGAATATAACTGAATAAATTCAGCTCCAAAGTGGTACAAACCCCTGAACACTCTACAGTTCAGGACTCGTTTTTGAGACCTCATGTCTTGTCTTCTCTTCTCCGTTTCATCCTGAGCCTGTTCCCCGCTGCCAGATTCCTTCTAAGGTTTTTCAGACTCCTTAAAATCCAGAGATTCATTATCCTCTTACTCATTTTTTCACATAAAAATATTTTGACCAGTTTAATCATCTGCATGGAGAGTGTGGAAGTCTTGGCAGCTACTTGGCATACTAAGATAGATTCCCAAAAAGACCAGATATGCTTCTGAAATGTTGGAGAAGAAGAGAGGATATGTAATTTGCTTATTAATCATGTAGGAGAACAGACAGAGTAATGTCTCTGCTCCTCGCTTGCTTCTCTCCCTCTCCTCAAATTCTTTCCTTCCTGAATATCTGAATAACTGAGGATATAAATCCCTGCATTGTTGTTTCATGTGCAATTGGCTCCATGTCGTCTTTAGAAAAGCAAAATGAGTTCCTTAAATGTTGGGCTTAGTTATTCTGGCTTCAGATAAAGTTATGTCGGTGCTGTTTTTAAATTTATATAATTTTAAGTCTGAACAGTGTAAGTTTTAAGCACATAAGTGGTCAACAGCTTTTCAGCCAGATTCTTTTTTCGTCCCTTATTCCTTGAAAAAACAGTGAACTGTGCACCCAGGTACGTTCTGTGACCTTTATCTTCACTGGTCATCGTGATGCTGACGCTCTTTTAACACTTCCTAGCTTACATTTACCACATTTTTTGCTGAGATGAACAGGATTTCTGGATTCTTGGTGGTAAATCCATGAGAAACCCAGCTTGTATTAGCCAAAGTCAAATGCCTTTTCCGTGTGGGATGGGGGGCGGTGTGAAATAACACAACATGCACCGAGCTCGCTATTATGTGTTCTCTGATGTCTACACAGGCAGACAAGTAGCAGTGCAGAAAGTGATTATTCCAACATATTTCGAATCCATATGTTTATTCCTCCTTCCTTGCAAGATGGCAGCTTGCACGGAACGAGAAAAATGTGCAATAGGCTCAGATCCATTGCTGTGCAAAAGCAGGAAGGTTCTGGAACAGGAGTGATCTTAATATTGGCCTGGGTTGGAGCTGAGTTCACTCTGCTCTGCTCACTCTGGGAATCTTCACTTTTGAGTGTTGCAGATTTAAAACAAGTGCCCAGAGCAGAATTCTGGAGCTAGGAGTGACCAGGTAGTCATTGCATCCAGCTGGGAAATATAAAGGAAACAAGGAGAGGAGGTGAATGCAATGACTGGCAGCTGCTGTGTTATTCCTGTCTTTCTAACTATTGAACTAGAGAGGAAAATGTAAAGCTCTGTGCTGAGCCTGCAGCCTGTCCTAGTCTGGGCTTTCTGGTGTCAGAGGAGGCAAATGGGATGGAGGGTTTAAGTGGTTTTAGACACACATGGGGCAAAGTGAGTTCTGTAGGTGTGGAAAGTATTTAGTGAATCATAACCATGGAGTGGGTTGGACTGGCAGGGACCTTAAAGCTCATCCCATTCCACCCCTGCCATGGGCAGGGACACCTTCCACTAGACCAGTTTGCTCCCAACTCCGTCCAACCCGGCCTTGGACACTTCCAGGCTTATCTCAGTTCTGATGCTGAGACATAACTCTCTTAAATTCTCTTTTATGACACTCTAAATGCTTCAGAGAAATGCTGGATGCTGCTGAAAGGTTGGTGGTGCCACAGAGATTTACCTGGAGATGGTATTTTTTGCTCTCCATTCCTTTGGGTGTGGTGCTTGTTACTCTTCTTGTGGGAATTTCCCCCCAAAGCCAGCTCTTCTGGATTTAACAAACTTTAACAAAAGATGGAGGGGAGAATTTCAAAGCTCGTGTTTGTTGCAAGGTTTTATGAAAGAAATAATTCAGTGTCCAATTAATTTGTCAGGAGCTGCTTCTGTTTGTTTATCTCACCTGGAATCGATCTTTTGATCACAATCCTGGAATTTTCCTGCAAGAAAGTATTCCTCCAAATTCCAATAATTAGCCTCATTTTTTTTGGGTGCAAATTTATCATTTATAATTTATTTCTCTCCTGTTTTGTGGGGATTTTTCCCCCCCTTTTTCAAAATAAAACTCAACTTCTCCTGCTTTCAGAGGTTTTTGGAATTTTTGGAGGTTCACAGTTCTCTGCAGTTTATGCAGCAGAAAACAATGATAATCACAGAAGTGTTACCTAAGCAATGCGTGCTCTGATTTTGTGACTCTCACCTCCAGCAGCTTTGGACCTTTATTTATTCCCAGATCCAGGAATACAACATGGTGTCTGGCTACGTCTTGGATCTGAAGTCCATTAAGTTTGTCAGTGGAAGATTTTTCTTCTAATGCAGCTCTAATCTCACTTTGGATGGCTCAGAATTAAAAGGGAAGATGGGGAGCTGTTCTTCCCTTCCCTCATTTCCACCACTTCCAGTGCCTTCACTAAGTTTCCCCCCGAGTTTTATCCCATGGCTTTAATCCCTTTCTCTCCAGGTCAGGGCTGCTCCCCCTCCCACCTCATCTCTCCCCCCTGCTGATCCCACTGTAGAGAACAAACTCTCCAGCCAAAAAACCCATTTCCACTGTCTGTCCTTCGGCTGTGCCTCCTGTCAGGGTGGTTTTTAGTGACATTAAAGGCGTTGGAGAGCCCTATTTTAATTCCGAGCGCCGCGATCCATCTGAAGACGCCTCGCTTTTATGTTGGCTCTGCAAGTGCAGGAGCAAAAAAGGCTTTTACGTAGAAAAAGATTGAGAAGAAAGGTCTCAAAGCTGTTCTGCTTCACTGGCACAGAGAGTCACTCCAACTAGTTCAGCTCAGACTTCTGGCAGCTCGTTAAGCTCCGTGTTGCTGTGATGATTTTTATTACGCGACGCGCGTAATAATTTACCAAAAGTATTCTTTGTGTCTCTAAGTCACAGCTGCCAATTGACAATTCAATTTGAAGTCATGATCCCATCTTTGTGAACATTTTAATGTACCTAGATAGCAGATAAATGCTTTATTTTGTCTTACTTTTTTCACATTTTCCTCACATGAATGGTTACCTATCCCAATATTTGACCATAAAACCACATTCGAATATTGCAAATTCAACTGTTGCAAATACAAGATATTAATTGAGGGGGAAAAAAACCCTTGAAGTGTCAGTTCAAATGTTTGGAAAAAATCAAACCTTGGCTCTTCTGCTCTGTCCAGAGTGGTGCATTCTCAGGGTAATATTTACATCTTTACTTGGTAGGGATGGGTGGCATCGCCGCCCATGGAACGAGATGATCTTTAATGTCCCTTCAGCCCAAACATATTCTGTGATTTTAAATGAAGATAATAATAAAAATAAACAACCCCTCCCACTTTATTCTGTCAGCAGCACTCACAAGTGTGCTGAAGCCACTGTAACACGCTGTCATGCTCTCTAATGGCTATAATTCATCACGGGAAGCCATCAGCTTGAAAATAAAATATTGCTCCCTAGCATGGAGATTGATGGTTGTGGCCTGTTTATTGATTACACTGGAAAGATGAAAAAAAAAGAGGGGAAAAAAAAGATTAATTTTTTGAAAGCTGATGGCACCACGATAACTGATTTGAAATCTGCCATTTCCCCCTTTTTTTTTTTACAGTTCTGTATAATGTGGCTGCAACATAGAAAGATACAGAAAATATGGTGTTATTGTGCAAAAGCCAACTTCACATTATTTTTCTTTCCATATGTTTTTCGGTGCATTAAATATTTAAAACAGAGTCATCACTCTTCAAAAGTGAATATACCTGTCAACCCACCCCATTAGTCCTTCACCTCTCAGTCTTTCTCATATTTTGAAGCGCCCTGAGTTCTGTAACAGTCAAATCTTTTTGAAATAAGAGGGAGGCTGGTTGAACAAAGCATGGGAAAGGACAATGTGCCTTTTTTCCCCTTAAATAAATTGAATGTTATCTGATTTTCTCATTCCTGCTTATTTAGTTTGAATGGAGAGAACCAGATTCCTGGTTCCTGAAGTTTACGGTCTCTCTGCTGAGGGGAGAACAAAATAAAGACCTTAGACTTGAGGACAGGTCTGTGAATCACAGAATCCTGGGATCATTGGGGTTGGAAAAGCCCTCCCAGCCCATCAGGTCCCCTTTGTGCCCGATGCTCACCTCATCCCCCAGCCCAGAGCACTGAGTGCCACATCCAGGCCTTCCTTGGGCACCTCCAAGTGTGGGGACTCCAAACCTCCCTGGGCAGCCCCTGCCAAGGCCTGACCACCCTTTCCATGGAGAAATTCCTTCTGATGTCCAACCTGAACCTCCCCGGCACAGCTTGAGGCTGTTCCCTGTAGGACAGATCAGTGAAACCTCAAATCAGACACAAATTAGAGTGGAGGGTGTTGGTAACATTGGAGTTACAAAATGGGCTACGAAAGCCATGACTGAATTTGTGGCAGTGTGGGTCTCTCCTTGTCCCTATTTGGGAATACTCACGGTAGCAACTGAGAAGATTTTCCATGAATCCGAGTCCCAGTTATTGTGGATCCAATCCTGTGCATTATATACATCTCACTGGGTTCCAATTTCAGCAGTTTGATTTGATTCCCGGTTGGGTAGCCATGGTTACATCCACTCCAAAGCCATCTCCACTTTTGGAAAAAATATATGACCTTAATGTCTTTTTGTGAAAGTAAGAAAGCACAGACACATTTCCAAGTATCTGTATTTGTTAAATTCCAAATTGCCTTTCTAAAAATACAGTTATGAACTCCTTGGGAATTAGAAGGAAGATATTTATTGCAGAAAGCACAGTTTAAGGCAATTTTATGCTGAAATGAGGCCTAAAGTTCTGGCCTTTTGTTCTGGTCATGGAGAAACAGGGAAAGAAAAGCCTGTGATCGTCCTTAGGTTGCAGTGATCAGAATAAAGAATATTTTCTGATCTTCCTTCCACTTGGGCTTTTGCTGATTTTAATAGAACTCTGTATCTTCAGCTGCAAATTCAGGGACCAACCTCTGTTCCATTAATCCCATTGTAATCCAGTGAGCAGATAATTTGTTTAAGACTGTTCTTGCTCCAATGGCAGATTCAAATCTGGTTTAGAGGCTTTTAATCTTTTAATTCTTGCTTGCCTCCAAATTTGGAAATTATTAATTAGCTCAAGATTAAGAAAACAATCAATGTTGGTGGTTTTCTGGAGAAGAAGAGGCTCAGGGAGACCTCAGTGATCTCCACAACTCCCTGACAGGAGGGAGAGTGGTCTTTTCTGTCGTGTCTCAAATGAAAGGATGAGGGGAAATGGCTTTAAGTTGCACCAGGAGAGGTTCAGATTAAATATTAGGAAAAAAGAAATCACTGAAAGGGTTGTCAGGCGTTGGAATAAGTTGAGGATTCACCATCCCTGGAGGTGTTCAAGAGGCATCTGGATGTGTCCCTTGGGGACACGGTGGGAACACACACATGGCCACCCACCTCCCTAAATATATAGATATTCCTCTGGTGAGCTCCAAAAACATGCCAGTTAAAAATAAATAAATCCAACATGTCCAGTCAAGGATTTTGTTTCAAGCAGCAACTGTAGCTCCCAGGATTTTTGTTCCCTTTAAATTCTGTTTTCGCACTATAAAGAGGAGCCTTTGTTTGCACTCAGGAAGAGCACCTGTGGAATCTTTAAACATTCTCAGGCATGTTTGAAAAGCTCATCCTCGTGGTAAAGATTTAATCTATCAAAGTGGTATAAATAATGTAGACATAGCCTTAGGTGTCACTTCTTCCCCTTGCAGGTCGGAAAAGAACAGAAGCAGCTCTGCTGCATTTTAAAATATGGCTCAGGCAGCGACAGGAGCCTGGGCTACCCTTCAATTAGAGGTGTCTATTTATTACTGATTATTTAGAAGGTCCAAAACCACACTTACAAACCACCAGGCTCCTGACCAAGATAAAAACATAAGTAGCAAAATAGTGACTTATTAAAAAAAGCCCAAAAAAGTCCCAGGGGTACCTCTAAAGGCTTTGCTTTTGAAGTAATTCAAGAAAATTACTCAGCAGAGGTTAATTGATTTATATTTGACAGGTGACACCCTGCTTGATGAATGCCTCTTGAAAACTAAACCTCCAAGACAAAGCCACCTTGTTGTGAGATTTAAGTAAAGTGCAACAAAGAATGTCCTTGCAGAATTCCAAAATATTCAGGTTTTGCCAAAAGGCTGTTTCCACAACAGAATCCAGGAAAGCAGCTGCACTTTTTGTAATGTTATCTGCACCAGAGTGAGCTCACAGATCCTGTGAGGTGCTCCTGGTGCTGGAGGGGTCATTAATTAAAAGAAAAATAAAAAATCACACCCAAACCTTCCTTCCCAATTTTATTAAATATCTGCATTTTCCCTCATGTCTTGAAAGTTGCCTGTTGGCCTGGACATTGATGTATTGTGAATTCAGACGGATTTAGGAGGTGTAAATTTAATTATTTCACGCAGTATGGTATTTACCATGCCACTTAAATTCAGATTTCTCCTGCAGAAAGAATGATTGGGAAAGGTGATAATTTATGGTTCAAATGAAAGCACAACCAATTATTGGTTGTGATGTACAACTGATGAGGTGCCTCATGTGTAGGTTCCTCTATAGGGTGCACTTATAAAATGTGGCATTTCTTTCCCTAAAATACGAATGTGTGAAAAGCTCATTTTATAACACGAAGACCAGAGTTGAAGAAGTCACATTTATCTGTTGCTGCCTCAGACATCCTGAGCTGCATAAATATCGTGGTTTGTGTCTTTGCCACGTACGGGTTCGAACGCGCGAGCGGAGCTCCCAAATTGGGAAACGCGTTTAAAAAGCGGGTTCAGGGAGCAGTTGGGAATCAGGGTTGGTTTGTGGGAGTGCTGGAGGGGTTTGGGGGTCTCTCCTTGGGCTGTGTGACAGTGGGAAGGAGCCCTCAGAGGCGGGTGGGATGAAGGGGGGGCTGTGCTGGGGGGGACTTTGGGACACGTACAGAGGACCCTGCGCTCCTTCCCAACGTGTGTTCCCAGACAAACCCGGAGCATTGCGAGTGTAACGCTGACACTTCCCCACAGATCTGAAGGAAATGCAAGCCCAGACACCTGCTCTTTCTTTAATTTAGCTTTTCAAGAGAGCTAAGCCTGGGAAGGCTGTTGCTGTCATGTCTTGTTCCCATCACCTTCCAGGCTGCTGCACTTGGGTTGGAGAGGAAGGTCTGCTCCAGAGTGACAAGTGTCTCCAGGAGGAATTTCTGTGTCTCCCCCTGTGAAACAGCCCACCTGAAGGCTGGGCCTCATTCTTGACAGTTCAAAATGTTCAAATGACTGGTGATGATTTATAAAATATGCAGCTGAAACTTTTATCCTTGTAAATCTGGGTGATATTGGAAACAAGTGACTTTGGTGTCTGACCCTTGCAGTGTTAGATGTGCACATTTCACAGTGTCTGGGTTTTCAGAGACTCTCAAAACCTCCAGGATGAAGGTTTGGTGGTTCAGGGAGCCCTAAGGAATAAGGAACAGGGACAGGAGCTGATACCCAGCGCAGTGTTGCCGTCACGCCTTCAGCAGGTGCTTCTGTGTCTGTTCCAGGGTCTCAAATGAATTCTTTGAAAGCTTTCACTGGTGTAGAAAGATGGACAAGGGAAAAGGGAACAAGAGCAGAAAAAATAATGTGTTTTCTGCTTCCAGGACTGTGTATGAGAAAGAAAACAACTGTTCAGCTGATTATGGGGCACGTCCATCGCTGAGGGACAGGGCACAGCTGCAGATGTGGTGAAAGGTTGTGTGCCCAACGTGCAATCCTGGGATCATTAAGGCTGGAAAAGACCTTGAGATCTTTGAGTCCAACCATTCCCTGGCACTGCCAAGGCCGCCACTGACCCATGTCCCCAAGTACCACGTCCACAGGGCTCTTCAATCCCTTGAGGGATGGGAACTCCACCACTGCCCTGAGCAGCCCCTTTCAATGCTTGACCACCTACTCAGTGAAGAAATATTCCCTAATATCCAATGTAAACCTCCCCTGGGGCAACTTAGGGCTGTTTCCTCTTGTCTTGTTGCTTGTTTTCTGAGAGAAGAGACCAACAACCACCTGGCTCCAACCTCTCCTAAGGGAGTTGCAGGGAGTGAGAAAGTCCCCTAAACCTCCTTTTGTCCAAGGTAAACACCCTCAGCTGCTCCTCATCAGACTTGTCCTCCAATTACCTTCTTCCTTGGGCTATATAAGATCCCTAAATGGCCCTGGGAGGGTCTTGGATGGTTTGTTAGGAAAGCAAAATGAGGGTGAGGAGGTAAATTCTGCTGGGGAGCCCTGCATGGCAGGAAATGATCTCCAGGCCTTCTTCTTTGAGCTGCTGAAGTCACACCTGAGCATGAAAGGTCACATTTCCATCTTCTGGCCTTGCACAGAAGCATTTGTCTGCAAAATGTAAGTGGCTTCAATTTATTACTGATCTTGCTGCAGTTGCTGGGGTTGTTCTTGACTCTGCTGTGGGCAAATATAAGCCAGTAAGATGTTGTTCTATGAACTGGGGAAACATCCAAAGGGAGGAAGGGGTTAAAAAGGTGTAGAACAGTTAGAAAGATCTGTAAGAATCAGTGTAAAAGGTTGGGTGATTTTGGAACCTTAAAGGCATGGTAGCACCTAAATAGAAATTTCTAGATTAAAGCAAACAGGAGAACAATATCTGAAGCTCAACCTGATGTAATAAAATCAGTTTAATATAAATTTTGAAGTCACATTCATCTCTGGGGGTGAACTTCACCCCTTTAAGATATAAACATGGAAAAGTTGTTTCTTATAGGTCTTTTGGATTTATCTCATCATGTAACCAGTGTATCTCATTTCTGCCCATGAAAATTAGTTTTAATGTGTCTCCTACTTTTTGCTGGTGGAAATCAGGCTGAAAAGTTCATGAGTTCCTGTCTCACCACACCATTCTCCCACAATGGAAGCCCATTCTACCTCCATACTTTGTATTTTAGCTCCTGGCTTTGTAGAGATGAAAAACTTCTATCACCCTGTCAAGTAATCCCTCACAATTCCTGTAAAGTTTTCCAAAAATCCTGTCAACTTTCCCAACTCTCCTTTGGTTTCTTATGCCAAGGACTGAATTTTTTTTTAGAGGGAGGTATTAAAAACTGGGAGGAAAAAAAAAAGAAAAAGTCAACCATATTCAATTTCAGGTACAAAAAAATTAATTAGCCCAAGAATTTTAATTTTAGCACCAGCAAGTCATACTAAATTAGCTTTCCTGTGGGAAAAAGAGAAGTTCAATTAAAACAAAAGACCTGTGTGCAAGAGATTCTGCAAACTACTTCAAGTTGGGTTTTTCAGACCGGTGACAAATTAACAGGGATATTAAGATTTTATTCAGGTCTGCATTTTAAGAAACTCTAACTATACCAGTGAGCCAAAGATAAATAGAGTCAGTTCTGCATGACTTCTGATATAAAAACTAATAGGATGGAAAATTACTTTGAAGTAGGAGAAGTGCCTAGATATTAGATAATTAACACTGCTTAGCTGAAGTTCTGTAACAGTTGAGTGACAACAAGGTTTTTCACTGTCTATAACCTGAGAGCAAAGTCTCTTTTGTTACTTGGTTTGACAGGAGTGATTTAAAAAATGTATTTTTGTGGGTTCCATGAATCCTCTTATTCCTGGTGCTGCCTAGAGCCCACCTCAGCCTGGTTTGATCCAACTAACCAGGCTCTTCTCATTTAGCCCGGAGGGCTTACGGAGAATGTAAGTTCAGAGTGGTTTTATCCTGATTTCTGTGCAGGCAAATGAATAATTCCCGAGGTTTCCATAGCCTAATTTAGTCCTTATGCTTGAAAAACTCCCCAAAAATTTAAATTAGCTCTTTTGGTCTGGAATAAGTTGCCTTTCCATGTGGGTATGTCCTCAGGTGGAGGCAGTCCGTGAGTTTTCCAGGTTGTTTGAAGACAAGGTTTTGAAAAGCATCTAGGAGATTCTTGTTGAAGGTCAGAGGCAATTTTATATATATATATATTGATGAAATCATAGATTTCCTTTCCTGTTTCTTGGAGTTTTTTGGTTTTTCTTTTATTTTTTTCTCTGGATGCTGGGTGTTAGGATGACATCAGGAGTTCATTTGGACATCAGGTTTCTTTTTGGAGCTCTTGAATAAATATCTTTCCCAATTATTTTTGGCTTAATTTGGAATAATTTTCATGACTTTTGATGGCTCAGGTACCTAATTGTAGTTTAACCAGTTACTGTACTTGACCTTCACTTTGGCCAAGAACCTCTGCAGGGATTTACTTGGTTAATTTACCCTGAAATTTGCTTCCATGGATGAATCCAGGAAAAACAGTTGTGGATATATGGCACTTTGGGAGCAGAGATGGAGCTATAATTTTTGGGTGTGGGAGACTCTATCTTTGATCTATCCCATAATCAAACAGATGAATAATGGGCAAACATCTTCACTTGGGTCAGAAGAACCCGAGAATTCTTCAGCTCTGAGGAGATAAAGGCAATGGAAGAGGACAGGGAATGTGTTCTGGGAAACTGTAAAGGACAAGCCAGCAAGAAAGGGGCTGCCAAAAGGAAACAGGGAACATGGAAAAAAAGATGAAAAGCATTTTCAAACAGTGATTTTTTTTTTCTGGATCAGTCTGTGTGTGTTTCTCTCTCTCTAGCAGCTACCAGACTCAAGAAATTAGAGAAATTAGTGATTTAAATGACTTTACAAAGCCCCTTGATTCAGAGCAAGGCACAGGTTTTTGTGGAGACCTTGTTTAGCCCAAGAGTGGCCGGAGCTCTGCCTGGTTTTAGCACGGCTGAGCCCAAATTAACATTCCATTTGGGCTGCTTTGCAGACACAATCTATCTGCAACATGATATTTATCCCTCCAGCTGGCAGCTGTGGTGTCAAGTGCTGCAGATAGATGAGGCCATTACTACCATACAAATATTTTCTTTTTTCCATGTTCACTCTTTGAAGGGATCACACACCACAAGGTTTGCAGCAAAATTGCACAGGGTGAGAGTCAAAATTCCCCCTTCTCATATAAAGACATTTGGACTCTCTACAGTCCAAAGATAAGGAGGGTGAGTGGTTGCTTTCTGTGGTTAAAAAAGCAAGTTCTACTTGCAAGTAACTGGCAAAAAACACGATTTAATAAGTATTTAGCACCCTGGTTTGGAAAATGAAATTAGTATAGATTTGCTGTTAACAGTGCTCCCCAGCAAGAACAAATCTCTCATGAAAACCTCCTCTGAAAATGAGGAAAAATCTCTTTTGTCTGACAAACTCCTGAATTAAGCAACACTTGGATGTTGAAAGATCACAACAGAGCTGGAACAAAAGAGAGGAGTCTACTGACTGAGAAAGCAAATCATTCAAATGTGCCTGGCAAAGGGTGCTGAGGGTTTGCTGTCTTGAGGGTTTTTAACCATCATTCAGGCTCCTGTCACTGTCTGGTTGAAACAAAAGTCTTCAGACTTGCAGGCACAGGGAACAGCTCATGACTGTCTTCTCTTGGAGCAGGGAATCGGTGCCAAGCAAATCTGTCTCCTTCATTCTGGTCATGGATTTGTGTGTTGATGGTGTTGTTCGAGTGTTTGGGAATGAAGCTGTAGATGAAGAGCTTTCCAGGGCCTAAAGGGGCTCCAGAAGAGCTGGAGAGGGATTTGGGACAAGGCATGGAGGGACAGGACACCGGGAATGGCTTCCCACTGCCAGAGAGCAGGGTGAGATGGGATATTGAGAAGGAATTCTTGGCTGGGAGGGTGGTAAGGCTCTGAGGTTGCCCAGAGAAGGTGTGGCTGCCCCTGGAAGTGTCCAAGGCCAGGTTGGACGGGGCTTGGAGCAACCTGGGATGATGGAAGGTATCCCTGCCCTTGGCAGGGGGTGGGATGAGACACAAACACAAACCGTTCTGTGGTTCTCTGAGGAGAAGGATGTAGGAGAGGCCTGGAGAGAATTAGGGACAATTGATAGATGTTTTCCCCCCAGATGGATTGTTTAGGAGAGATGCTTTGCTGGATTTGCTGGTGATGAATGGGAAGGAACCAGGGATGTGCAGATCCATGGCAGCCCTTGGGATAATGGAATTTAAACCATTGAACCAATGTGGGAACTGAGAAGGGGCTGAGCCCTCGAGGGACTTGATCTGGCTTTGAAGTTGGCTCAGTTGAGAGCAGATGTTTGGACCAGACTCTTCCAGAGGTCTTTCAGATGAGGTTGTTCCATGACTGTCTGATTTCTCGCTTCTGTACCAAAATGGGGAATTACTGGAGGTTTATTTTATGAGCTCAGAATCTTTGTGCTGTGGATTTGCTTCAGTATTCAGTGATTTGTGGAGCTGGTTTTCTAACCCTTCCCTTGTGTTGTT
This sequence comes from Neopelma chrysocephalum, assembly GCF_003984885.1. Classification (NCBI taxonomy): domain Eukaryota; kingdom Metazoa; phylum Chordata; class Aves; order Passeriformes; family Pipridae; genus Neopelma; species Neopelma chrysocephalum. The sequence continues at coordinate 2,485,237 of NW_020897767.1, forward strand.
TTCTGGCTATGACTTTTTGGGAACGGCTGATTTTGGGTTTTAGGGCTTTATCACAAAGGAGAGGCAAAAAATAAAGCAAAATACATCTGCCTTGACTTTTAGTCTTAATAGTCCCATCTAAAGTCTCAATTGTCTGTTACTGATTTTAGCCTGTTTCTGTTGAAGAATAAAAATACAAAATAAGTGAAAACTCATGTTTATGCTGACTGGAAATGTACTTATTGTGAACCTTAGGAAAGAGCTGACTATAATTTTAGAGCATTGAGATAATTTACTAACCATATCTAACAGTACTAAAATCTCTAAAATTCCTCAGTATTTTAACTCTGAGTCCTTTTTTCTCTTTCAATCCAGACTCAAGTTAATGTTCTGGCTCAGTTTCTCCTGCATTTGTGTACCATTGCAGTGGTTGGGCTGTAAATATCACAGTTATTTGGTTATAAGAACTAGACCACTTTGTTAAACAAGCAAACAAAAACCCACTAGTGATGTTTGCTTTTAATAAAAAGGTGTTTTTCTGAGTTCTATTGGTTCAGGAGCTCTGCTTTCATGTTTTTCTTGAAAAGTGCCTAATTTGTATTCTTTTATCTAAAAAACCAATGATGTGTTTGGGAAGAAAATTTCTACATCCAGCTTAGTGGTTTAGGGTTTAGATTATTGCCTAAGGGGTGGAATTCTTAGAAACCATCAGGTAAATTTACATTTCCTTAATTGTCCTCTCCTACCAGCTTTCAAAATCCCTGGGAATTCAAGTTCTGTGGATTCAGATGAAACTTTTAAAACTTCTGTTCAAATTTAACTTAACTTTTGATGAAGAAAATACTCAGCTTTCTTCTGCACTCCCTCTAGTGTTTAAGGTGCTCCATGGCTGAAAAGAGACAACAAATACAGATTTGTCTTCACCCAAACCTGGGAAAGAATTACTTTAATCTTTTATTTCTTCTTGCTTTAGTTCCTTTCGGGTTTGCTCTGGTGGGAACTTGAGCCTGTTTGAGCTGGTAGCAAATGTGATCAGTTGTGCTTGAAAAATTAGGGTTAAGCTGAGCTTTAAATGTAAAACAGCTTCAAAATTTGCCAAACAGAAAAGAACAACAAGAAAAAAAAGCTTTTGCTGTCGGTCGGTGCCTCGTGGTTAATTTAGATTAATTTAGACACCACTAATTTTATCTAATCTTATATTCAAATGTCTATTTGTTGCAGTTCTTTGCAGTCACATTTAAACTGGGGCTGGAAAGAAAGACCTGGATGAAAGCAACTCGGATTTTTTCAGTTACATAAAACTCTGAAAGGCTTTTACAAATTGCTTCTGTGTGGGAGGCAGCTTGCTGCAAAGCTGTCACTTGAAACTTTATCAATCAGAAGACAGTGCTGGTTTTAATTATGCAGATTTTCAAAGTAAAATAACTTTTTCTTTTTCTTTTTCTTTTTTTTTTTTTTCCCCTTGCCTGAAAAATGTAGAACAGAGTCAGGTGAGATCTGGAACAATCTGAAAGATTTTTTGAAGAGTTTGCTGGGCTTAATTGAAATAGCTTCAAAAAGCTTGTGAAGAAGCGTAGTGTAGTTGAAGCTTTTTAGCTTTCTTCTTTATAAAAGAAAAAAAGATCTTTCTCTCCTTGTTTATTTGTGAAAATTGTCACTAACTTCTAATTATCTCTCTATCCAGCAAAGGTGCCCATCCCAGCGTATCCCTGTTGTAAAGGTCTCCAATCTCTGCATTTTTTTGGCCTAATTTAGGTGCCTCAAGCCCTAAAATAATGTGATTTAACAGAGTTCTCTGGCCATCAGCACAGAGCAGGGGCTGTTAAACCCTTTCCCCTGTGCCGTTTGTTCTCCCCAAACGGGTAAAATCACTGCAGACACCCCAATATTTGCTGTGCAAACCTCAAACCCTCCCTGGTCTGATTGTTCCAGGAGACATGACATCATGGCATCTCATGTATCTTCAGAGAGAAGAAACCATGAGTCCAATTTTCTGCTGCTTTAGCAAGAGAGAGGCTGGGAAAGGAATGTGAATTAATCATGACCACTCCATTTTGCTAATGTGTTTTGTGAGGGGAGAGAGAGGGAGAGAAAGGCAGAGTGTTTCCTTTTGCTCTCCTGCTTTTTGGGTTGTTTGACTTGATTAGGAGTGGAATTATACTGTTTGTTCTCACTCTCAAACATGCAGCACTAACATGTCATGTGTTGTGACGGATCTGTTCCCTAAACCCTCTTCTCCAGTGTTTATTGTGCAACACAGTTGGCACCACTACCTGTTGAAATTGGATATAATCATGATTTCTACCAGAAAAAGGCACTTCTGAGATGTGACAAAAGCAATGAGCAGTTTTCCCTCTGATTTCTGCTGTTTTCCCCCCCTTTTCTCCAATTTTCACATCATCTCTCTTAATTTCCTCTCCTCTGGCAGTGCCATCCTTTCCCTGAGCCTCATGAATGTAGGTTGTCAGAGAAATCCTCCCAGTGTGGGGGTGACTCGGAGCTTCTCCTCATCCCTTTCCGTGGAATAGCTGGTAATAAAAATGATGGATTGCTTCTATCCTTCTGGGGTCCTTTCAAAAGCTTGGGTGACCCCAGTCAGGGTCACAGGTCCTCACCCTCTGACCCTTTACAGCTTCCCTTTTAATATCAGTGTGAACTTGCATTGTGCTTTTCCTTCCTCAGCCTTCTGGCCACTTCCCTTCCCCCAGTTGCTTTGTCTTCTCCTTTAACTCTGCTTTAAATCACGTTGTAGTTTTGGATTCAGCACCTACAAGGCTGTGACCCTTCCAGTGAACTTGCAGAACAGGCCTTTCTGTGAGTTTGAGCCTCTCAGGGTCACAAGTGCTGCCTCTGCTCTCTGGGATTGGGGCACATCAAAGTTGTTGTAGTTTTTGGCGTTCAGGCTCGGAGCCAAAAAAAAAAAAAGTGGCCATAATTTTGGGAATTTATGTCTCCCAAACCATGAGCTCTTTTAGGTCAGTCAAACAAGTGCCAACTGCTATGGATGTGCTCTTTTATTCCTCCTGGCTCAGCAAAAAAAAAAAAAATCATCAGGCCTGTTGCAGATGCAAAGACAGGTCTGCAGAGGCATTCTCAGAGATCCCAATCTCTGTCTTTGCCCTTTTCTTTGTGCTAGAAGACCTTTGAGTGCAAAGACACTTCAAGAGGAGCTCATTTGAGGGCTGGTTTCTGTTCTCAGGCTGGCAGCAGAAGTCCTTGACTCCATCTGTGTAATCAAAGGGAGAGGGAAGCTCTTCAGCACAGCCCTTGCCACCCCGAGGCGAAGGAGAACTTCTTGGTGATGGCCTGGAGCAGCTCTTGTGGAGCAGCACGTGGAGCTTGTGACCTCCTGGTGATCCAATCTGTGGGTTAACAAGCAGCCCTTGGTGCCTTTGGAGCATTGAGGCTGTTCAGGAAACCACAGCCAGAGACTTCTCTGCACAACAGAATCATCAAAGCTGGAAAAGCCCTCCAAGATCAGAGTCCGACCGTTTCCCCCAGCACTGCCAATTCTGCCACTGACTTGTGTCCCCAAGTGCCCCATCCATGTGTTTTTTGAACACTTCCAGGGATGGTGATTTCCCCACTGCCCTGGGCAGCCCCTTCCAGTTCTTGATCATCCCTTCAGTGAAGAAATTTTCCCCAATATCCAGCCCTGGCACAACTTCAGACAGTTTCCTCTTGTCTTCTCCCTTCTTCCCCGGGAGAAGAGACCGACTCCCACCTTCCTTCCTGCTGTTCCAACTCCAACAAGATATGAGGGAGAGATTCCCCTTTGAGCCTGTTCTTGGATCCTGAACCCAAGGAACCACAGGTGTTCTTACAACACTTCATAAACCCACATAGAAGCCAAATTCCACTCTCTTGTTTACTTGCCTGTGAATTATGCCTGGAAATTACCTAAATTTATTTGCAACTAGTTGAGCATCTTGTGATTCAGAGGTGTCTTCCCAGTAGCACTGCAGTAGATGGTTACTCACATCTAGCAAAGCCTCCAAATTTTATTTTCAAGCTGCAGACTGTGAAGTGGGATTGACAGTTGCTGAAATTTTATGGCATTTGTAGTTGTAAAAGCAAATGTACCATTTGAAGGAGCACAGGATTACAGGTTCTACATCCTGACATTTCTTCATTAGGGGTAGTGCAGGAAGAAGAGGGGAATTCAACACTCAAAGGTTTGGAACTAAGGGCAGGGCTCTAGAAGTTGGCAAAATCTGCTCTTAAAATTCTCTCCCCTCACTTAGGAAAATGGGGTGATTTAAAATGCCATTCTGAGATTGACATGAAAATTTGAAGGCTGTATCAGCGACTGTTATGTAAATGGTTCTTGAAAAGTCTCTGGATCATTTACTCAGAGGTGTATTTAAAGGAGGAAATGACTTATTCATACATTGTTTCATGAACTCATACTGTGATTTTTTTTTTTCCCCAAACCGCTTGAAAGGAAGCTCAAAGGATTATGAGAGTGTAGAAACCCACGTGATAAACAAGGGCAGTGGAGTGGGTATGGAGGTGACATGAAAACAAAAACTGGGAATAAATACTGAGCAAACAACTGAGGCAACAAAACAAGCTGAAAGAATTTGCTGAGCAAACTCTTGACATGAGATCTCTTCACTGAGAATGTCAGGAAGGGATTCTGGTCTCTCAGGAAAGGATTCTGGTCTCTTTTTATAGGGTATTGTGTGCTTTTCATCCTGGAGAAATTATTTTTTTAATCCTGAGAAGGTGAAGTGGTTTTGGTCAAGGAGGTGACCGAGGGAAACATGACAACCCAATTCCAGGAAAAATACCAGGACAACGTAGTCAGGATGTCACTGGTGTGTGGAGGGTGAGGCTTTCAGGCTGGTTTTGTCTTGCTCCCCTGAAGTTGTGTGAGGAGGACATTGCAAGACAAGAACCTGAGCACGGGGAAGCAGAGAGAGACATGACTTTGGGGGGGAAAAAAAGGCCAATTTGGCAAAGCTAATTTTACAAGGTTTGTTTAGAGCAGCAGGTACCTTGCTGAAATGAGAGGCAGGAGAGCTGTTTAATTCCTGGATTTCCTGTTCTTTCAGGATCCTGTGCAACTTTGCATAAGGGGTTTAACCCCTCATTTGATTCTTTTCCACCTGTAAAGAGGAAATTCTGCTTTTACCCCTTGCAGAAGGGCATTAGGAGGGACCAACCTCCTGGGATTGGGAGCTGCTGGGATCCTTCAGTGCTGTGAACCACCTCATTGCCTGGATAATAACAGGGAGAGACTAATAGCAAGATCCTTTCCAATAATATTATTGCTGACCCTGGTTTTCACAATTACATATTTGTGATTTGATTTATTCTTTCTAAAAATCTTTTTTTTAATGTCTCTTTTTTTTTTTCTGATTTAATTAATCTCTATCCAGTCCTTCACTTTATCAGGATTGTTCTGTTTATCCACATAGAGCCACAAGATTATTGTAGCACAGAAGAGCTTTACATGTTAGGTACCTTTGGTAAGCATAGTTTTTAGGTTTTTTTAATACTTAATTGTCATAATGTTGAGCATTGCCTTGAAAAAAAGTCTGTGGGAAACATCAAACCCTCTCTTTCAAACATCTCTTGGTAGAGAAATGATCACAAAGAAAGCCCTGTTTGCTGAACAGGCTGTAATTCCCCAATTTGTGGATCAGGTTCACGTTGGAAGCTATGTCCATCACAAAAAGGCACCATGGAATATCTTCAATTGGATGTTTCTGCTCCTGTGAAATTGTAATTGAAGTATTAAACTTACCGTGGGCTTCTCTTTAAGCTCAGATTAATTTCTAAGTTTACAGATCCAAGCACCCTCTCTAATGTTACATGTGGGCTTAAGTTTGAGTGCACTTTTATTCTTTGTTCTTAAACTTATTTTTTTTTTACTGCTTATTAATCATTGTGGGTCAGTTTGAGCAGATGGAAAATAAGTTTGGAAAAGGCTGAATGTTGCCTGCTATGAAAATATAACTTTATATCTAACGGATGTCCAGAGGGAATAGTGTTTCATCAACATGGAGAGTATTTTAAAAGCTGTTGTCTTCTGTCATCTCACAGACCAACTTTGGTAAAAAAAAAATAGGGTTGTTGAGCTCAGTATAATCAATAACTTGACTGGTTTTCCTTTGAGAACCACAGACTCCTTCAGGTTGAGGTTTGATTTGGTATCTTTTTCTGGAATCTGTGCAAACCCTTCCAGAATTAGAGACTCATTAAGGTTGGAAAAGGCTTCCAAAATCATCAAGTCCAATCTTTGGCTGAACACCACCATGGCTAAACCATATCCCAAACTGCCACATCCACTTGTCTTTTGGACTTTTCCATGGATGGTGATTCCACCACTTCCCTGGGTGGTTTGTTCCAAAGCCTGACCACTCTTTAGTGATGGAAGTTTTCCTGCCATCCAATCTAAACCTCCCCTGGCTCAACTCGAGAGAGGACTTGGTCTGGGATGATGAAGAGCTTCTAGTCAGGATGGCTTTGGATCTGTGCAGGTTTAGGAAGCTTTGGTTCATTCTCATATTGACAACTGACCCTCATGGAGGGGCTGCCACTCCTTCACTTCAAAAAATACTAAATTTCAGAGATGTCTGGCTCTTGCCATCGTGATATTCTCAGTTTTATCAGAGTTTTACCTGACAATCAAAATTTCCCAAGATGCCCGAGTGGCCCTGAAATACTGATACCTCATGGATCCAAATCTCCATGAAACTGCTGCTGGATGCAGCTGCTGTAGTTTGGATAGAGAATAACATTGATAAATTTAATGTAGAGCTTCTACTCCCGCATTTTTATTTGATTTTAGGATGCCTGTGCCCATTTTGGAGGTAGAGCCGCAGAAACCCTCATAGTTTTGCAGTTCACATTCATTAATGGCTTTTAATGAATTAACCAGAGTCAAAATTCTTGCCACAGCCATATGAGGAGAATTATGGTTCAGATCTCCTTGGCTTTGTGTCTGTGTTCAGCTGTCTCTGGACCTGAAAGCAAAGGTGAAGATTCAGGGCCATAAAAGAGGAAAGGTAATAGTTTGTTTCTCATATTTATCTTTGCCAGTTGTGCAGAAAATACACCTTTGACCTGTAAACTCCTCCTGATTTATTGAGCTACACTGGGATGAGTACTTATTTTTTTAATAAAATACAATTCAAAAGCTTAATTCTGAACCCCCTTTCTGGGGCCAGTTTAGAAATGTCTCTGAAGGAATCCTGTTTTTTGCCTCCCCAATGTGCTGTTGGGGAGAAAAAGGCTGTGCTGAGCCTCCAGAATCAGTTTTAAACAAAGGTTTAGTCAATGCAGACACTTTGATTGGATTTTATGGCATTTTATGCACGAGCCAAACAAGGGGAATCTTGTGCTTGAGAAATCCCTTTGTGGCAGCAGGAAGGACTTAGTCATGTAACCCTGGAATGGCAGGAGGCAGAAAAGCAAGGAAGAAGATGGTACACGGGAAAATTAAGCCTAAAATCAAGGCGTCGTGGTCAAATAATCCTTGTTTTTCAGCAGAGAAAAAATGTGTAACTCAAACACTGAAGAGAGTACACTTATAAATCTGAATAATAAATCAAGAGAAAAGCGTGTGTTTAGGCCAAGTGTCCCTCTTGAAATATATAAACATGATATTTCTTATTCCAGTTAAGAAATAAGAACTTCAAGGCGGTAAAAACAAGGATTTTTTTTTTTTGTTAGGCTCCACAAGGTAATAACTCACACAGTCCATCTCCATGTGATCTACACATGTTAAAGACAGATAAATCAAGGGGTGGATGAGAGTTATTAATTGCCCACACAAAAGAGCTGGGGCCTGACATCATGTGGGTGGAAGGGATGATCAAACCAGAGCGGAGTTTGCAGAGAACAGTGTGAGGAAAAACACTTGTCATGAGCCTTCCCAGATGGATTTTCCCATGCCTTCCCCTGTTTGGCTTTATGGGAGAAGCTTTAAAGTGGTGAAAGCAGAATTAAACTTCTCCTCCCTATTTTGCCTCTCTGAATTGAGTCCCTTTAAGCCTTGGAAAGACCATCTTCCCTTGATGTGAACGTGGATCAAAGCCTGGCTTATTCAGTGCCCCCAAACACCTGATTATCTTTGGTTCCTCTTTAATTGGCTGTCTGTGTGTGAATATCTGGTTGGTATTGAGACTTGGCAGTGAAGCAGATGCTGGCCTGGACTCTGTGCTACTCGTGTATTGCAAGAAAGATGTTCTGTATATTGAAAGAAAAAGCAATAGATGATGCCTTGAGGTTTCAAATCCTACAAAATTGGGTTTTGCCTCAAATTTCTTCTTATTTTATTGGACTCAACCAGTTGCTTATTTTCATTTGCTGTTCAAAAAGAGAAAATATGTCAGTGAATTCATATATGAACATCTCTAATTGTGACAGACAGTGCAATAAATAACTGAAAGTGTATTTTTCAGTGCCATTGCTCTGAGATGCTGAACACTTTAGAGGCAAACCAAGCCGGATCCCTCATTCTGTGATTTTCTTTTTTTAATATTTTTTTTTTTATTCAGTAGCCCCAAATCCCCAGTGCTGTGAGGGAGCCTTTTGTGCACACAATCACTGCTTTTAGGTATTTAGATATTCAAAGTACCTTCTGTGCAGAAGCATCAGAGATCAGGGCCTAATGGGACAAGAAGCAGAAGAAAGAGCTCATTGTCAGGAGGTAATAACTCCTTGTCATTCTCCGTGGGAGGCTGGTGGAGGTTAAAAAAATTGGGAAAGATTGTTGCTAAGCGCTTGCCAGATCATCTCCTGGTTCACCAGCAGCCAGGATAGCCTGGATTTAAGATCTCCTCTCCAGGAAGTTTGAAATAACTGTCCTGCAGCCTTTTTCTGGGAAGTGAAGGTGAATTTACTTAGTTTTCTGAGAGAAATACATACAGCCAAGTATTAAATATACAGCATTATCTGACCCCTGTGAGGGGAATATCTTGAGAGCCTTCTGGAATATCTTCATATTACTGGTTTTCCATTAGGATCTCATATTTATTGCTTTTGATTCTATTGATATTTAGAAATAGAGAGTTGGAATTTGATAATGAACCCACATTTTTCTGTAAATTATCCTTATGGGGATGTGAGAGGGGACAATTTGGGGGTGGCTGCATGGGGATTCCTCATTAATTAATCACTGGTTGCTCATTTGGAGATTTCCTTCACCTCCATTATGGAAACTTGTTTCCCAGCTGGAAACCTTATCAGAATCCCTTCCTGCAGATGAAAGCCACTGATTGCCCTGCAAAGCCAGGGAAGAGGCTCTTTGACATTTGTTAGTTGGCTGATCTGTTTGAGAAATCTTACATAAACTGCAGGAGGGGAGCTGCCAATTCCTGCACGTTGGAGGAGAATTGATTCCTTATTTGGAGAGGTTTGCTCCTACTCGGGGCCACAACAGTGGTTTCCAAACTCCTCTGGTATTTGATGACTGTGGCATAACTTTGGAGACCTTTTGTGAGCTTTCTATTCCTCCTTTCAGCTGCTTTGAGATAACTGGGTGGCAATTGGGGACAGAGTCCTTTGAGCTTTGCTGCCTTTGGAGGGTTTTTGTGATGGAGGAAAGATGAGCTTTTTCTATGCCCAAAACTCCCATGGGAAGCCCCAAAACTGAACCACCCCCTTACTCCTTTTTACCTGGATTTTTTTTGTTTTGTTTTGTTGAGGAATAGAAAACAGCAGGATGAGAATTTGAGTTTCTGAGAGACATCAAGGGTAGCTGCTCAGCTTCAGGAAGGGTCCTCACCTTCATGTCCATGGGCAACAGCAGCAGGGGCTGATCCTTTTCTTTGGCTGTGGTTGTGTCTGCACAGTGGGATCCTGCTTTGGTGGTCCCTTGGGACAAGGGACACTGTCCAGAGAAGGGAACAGAGATGGGGAAGGGGCTGAGGGAGCTGGGGGGGCTCAGCCTGGAGAAAAGGAGTCTCAGGGGGGACCTTCTGGCTCTGCAACCCCCTGACAGGAGGGGGGACCTGGGGGGGGTCGGGCTCTGCTCCCAGGGAACAAGGGACAGGACGGGAGGGAATCACCTAAAGCTGCACCAGGGGAGGTTTAGATTGGACATTGGGAAAATTTATTCTTGGAAAGGGTTGTCCAGCCCTGGCACAGCTGCCCAGGGCAGGGGTGGAGTCCCCAACCCTGGAAGGATTTCAAAGCCCTGTGGATGTGGCACTTGGGGACATGGGTCAGTGGTGGCCTGGGCAGTGCTGGGGGCATGGTTGGACCTGATGGTCTTAAAGGTCTTTCCCATGTGATTCCACGATTCAGTGGCCATCAGGGTCACTTCTGCAGCAGTGGTGCGAAGCCAAATTTGGGGGGTGGATTTGATCCTCCTTCCATGGTAACTTCTGTCAGTGGATCTAGTGCAGGAACACCTCTAATTAATCACTTTTGTGGACTGTGGTGGTGCTGCCAATGCTGTATTTTGAGGGCTTCAGAAATACACTGGAAAGACTTCAGAGTCTCTTTCCCTGCCCTGTGACCTTTACACAAATCCAATTCACCCTCTGCGTGACACTTTCCTCAGTTTACCTAATATTTTTCTCCTTTTATTTAATGAACTGTTTGTTTAGAAATGTGTATTACTGTTTCTCTGGAATTTATTTGCTAACTACCGTCTCCAGAGTTGGTTTTACACGTTTAATTTTATTATGTTCATGAGGCAACGTTGGCAGGAACAGCACTATAAAAAGCATTCATTTCGTGGAGTGGTACAAACATGTTTTCAGCTGAATTGATGACACTGAATATAAAACACTTCTCATTTACTCTTCCCCTTAAGGTTTGTTTAATGAACTAAAGTTTTTTCTTATTATTTAGAGGTGCAGTTCTTTTTACCCATCCAGAAAGGATACAAAACATAATGTGAGTTTATAGCTGCCATCTCTTGAAAATAATCTATTTAAGGAACCTTTCTCCATCCATCTTAATGTGTTATGAGAATTCCTCTCCTTTTTTCTTAGTATTTCTATTTGAACTCTTTGTTGTGAACAAATGAATAAAAAATGACTATAAATGAGGAGATCTGGATTAAGAAGCCAGTTGGGAAGGTATCAAAATTGGGATGCAGATACATCTTTATACCTGGGGAACTTGAGATCATTTTTGGGACTGAGACCACGGTTTTTGCTTGTGACACTGCCTGGGAAGAAACAGCCCTGATTTATTGGATTTACATAAAATATTTCTCACTGGCAGTGAGATAATGTTAATTAAAATGCTCATCACTACTTATGTAGATACTTTGCAGGAGGCTCTTCCTTAGGCTGTGATGAAAACACACGTGTTTCCAAGGTTGTTCCCTACATCAGTGTCTGGAGGCTGGAAGTGGTCCTGCCTCACATTTGTGCATCCAGGACTCATCCCAGTGCTTAAGCAATTTTTTGGAGAGGTGGTAGAAGTATTCCAGGTCACATGGGGAAGCTGGGGAGGAGCAGATGGGTAAAGCAGAGCCTGAAGTGAGATACTCTGACCATGCCGCTTTCTCTTATACAGTATTGGTGTTCATTTAGTGCTTCATCAAGGGCTTGATCACCCCAGCTGACCTATAATTTAATATAAATATTGAAAATATTTAGAACAAGGTGTTGCATAGAGGACTTTGTCTTATGTTCACAGTACTGTAACTCTCAGTCCTCTGGTGTAGCTCCTTTTTCCACCTCTGGCACTTGTGTGTCGACAGCGGCTTCACCTGGAGCAGCTCCAGGCTGGGCAAAAATCAACCCTTTATTAAACTTCCCACACACCTGAAGGGCAAATTATAAATGACCAACACCAGTGCCACTGTACACCAGTAATGGGCACCACATTCAGAAGATGCCACATGCCTGACTGGATATCTGAGAGACACAGGAGGCTTTGAACAGAACGAGTTTTTTGAGCCAATGACTTCTCAAAGGCTGTCAGAATAATCATTTTCCCCCTGATTTCAGTCAATTGCCGTCTGACAATTGAAAAGCAAAAGTATTCAGAGAGCGTTCACCCACGCTGGTGCCTGATCCTCAGTGCTCTGCAGCCATATCCTTGGAATAAAAAGGAAAAGAACACATATGAAGCACCAAATGGAGGTTGTTAAACATGGAGCATATGTGTTATTTAGCTTTGGAACATGGGGAGGTTATGGAGCCATCCTTGGGAGAGGAGGCAAATAAATTTCCTGTACATCAAAATAATTTGTAACAAATGGATTCATGGCAAGATTGTTGAGTTAAGGGGCACAGTGCAGATGACAGAGCCCTGAAATTCAGTTTACAACTGGAGCCTCTTCCTGCTGCAGTAATGGAGTTCAGGCAGTTGTAGGAATGTGATTAAACACAGAGCACGGTAATGATTGGAAAAGGATTTTAATTTGGTTTTGATGGACTTTGCAGTCTCCTGAGTCTGGCTTGGAAACACAGTTCCAGTTCTCACCAACATTATTGAATCTGAACTCAGAATTACTGAGTAATAATGCTGAATTCCAGATTAATTGTCTCATACCTGGACTCAGAATTCAGTTAAAGTGTCATGGTTTGTGTTTACCTGCCCACGTGATTCTCAAAACTGATGTTAGAATTCAGAATGCAACATGAATTCATTTTTTTTTCTTTTATTGGATGAGGGGGGGGGCAAAGAAGATGCCAAAGGCTACCCACAAAGCAAACATTGTGCAGCACATATCAAATGTGATCTGAACATCAGTGATTACATTTTTAGTAGGATGAGTGTTCTGACTGAAAGGCAGCAATCTGTCACTTGGCCTTTCTGTGACATTCAGTGTATTGAAATTACCAGGGAAAGATTGCTTTTTGACATGCTAAATTAACTAAGTTGGAAAGTTGAGCTTTATCATCCCTGCTAATTGTTACGGGGAGAGGGGAGAGTTGTTTGTCTTTTGTATCCAAAGCAGGAGACTCAGACAGCAATTAATAAAAAATTAAAAAAATCATATTCTCCATAAAGGCCATCTTTGAAAGGAGTTGAATTGGTTGATTAAGAGGAACAATTTTTAATCAGAGCTGTGACAATGCAGTGATTGTGCTGGATTCTGGCTGTCCCATCCCTGGAAGTGTCCAAGGCCAGGTTGGACGGGGCTTGGAGCAACCTGGGCTGGTGGAAGGTGTCCCTGCCCATGGCAGGGGGTTGGAATGAGATGTTCTTTAAGGTCCCTTCCAACAGTTCTAGAATTCTGGGATTCTACAATTGAGTCATTCCTGGGGTTGCTCATGTTTTCTCCTTGCTGTGGCTTCAGGTGCATACCAAATATTTACTTTCTTTTCAGCATAAAGGCACTAAGTTTGGATCAGGAAATGTTTTTTTGAGTGGTAGTTTGTTTTCTTCTTGAAGTGAATGAAGACAAGGCCAAATAATTGCTCATGTAGAAGTCAATCTTCCATAAAGAGATAGAAGACCTGGCAACTGCATTAGTAGGTGGAGAGTAAATGATATAAAAGAACATTTTAGGCATCTAGGAATTCATCTTCATGCCCATAAATTGTGACATTTCACTCCTGTTTTTTTTTCTCCTGTTGTTTTGTCTTCAGAGATGTAAAAAGCCAACCTGACCTGAAGATAAATGATGCTTCTTCAAATACAGTGCAAAATCTGCTACAATCACAACCTTTGTGGTTTACTGAAAATTGAACAATAAAATGCTTTTTCTAAATGTTTCCTTTAGAATGGGCTACGTTCTTTTCCCCTTTCTACTTACGTTACTAAATGCAATTTTTTAATTACAATTTCTTTTACAATTAATTTTCAATTATTTTTTTATTAATGTAATTTTCATTTCTGATAAATGACAAATCCACGTAAATTGTGGGGGTGATTGTACTGGGGCCCTCTGTAAAGTTGAGACCTTTTAGATCTGAAATTCTGTTTACTCAAGCAGTCATTATTTACAGATGTCAATAAGCCTATTTATTTTTAGCTCCTTGACAACATGAATTCTGGATAAATGTGTAAATGAAATTTCTGGAGGCTTTTAATTGGTAGTTCAGTATCTACATCAGTGACCTGGTCATGCAAGATGGATTTCACTGGTATTTATTAATTATCTGAGAGGTCTCCAACCTTGTTTTCCTATTCTTAGGTGTTAGATGTGAATTCCTAGACCTTGTACTAAGCAAGTACTTGGAGAAATACTTGTCTAGTCTGTGTGGGAGAGAATTAGAATCATAGAATCATGAAATCATGGAATGGTTGGATGAGACATTAAAGCTCATCTCATTCCAACCCCCTGCCATGGGCATGGAAACCTTCCACTATCCCAGGTTGTATCAAACCCCATCCAACCTGGCCTTGGACAGTATCTGTCATGAAAGACAGATTTCACTGGTATTTATCAATTATCTGGGATGTGGTGGAATTAAGAAAGAATGAAATTAAGACCAGATCCCTGTCCATGAGATTTTATTCTTTTATTCTTCCTGAAGCAGAAAGTGCCACCAAAGCGTGTGAGATGGATGAGTAGACGACCCAACACATTTGAGTTCGGTACTCATTTTGACATAAAGGGGTGAAATGCAAAGCTGAGCTTGCAAGTGGGTGTTTCTGGGCACACCCAGGGGGTTTTTTGGCTCTCTCCAGCCCCAGGTGAGCAGCGTGGGCAGAGCCGTGAGCGCAGCCGAGCGCGCGGAATCGCGGAGAGAAAATTCTGTGGGCAGCCTGACTTATTGCCAGGCAAATTTAGATGAATGGAAGCATCGAGTGCATCGCTTCTGACAGGATGTAAGTGCATGAATTAGAGAAGGCTGCGCTCATTCAGCCTGCTCCTGGAAGGCAGGCTCAGGTAGCAATGGCAGTTTGTCACCAGCTGATGGAATTTTGATTGAGGATGTGTCGCCTACGAAGGTGAGGCCACTTGTGTTGCCCATCCTCCCACTGGTAGTGCCATCCTGGGAGCTGAATTAATGGGATGAGATGAAGATCAAAGGAGAGGAAAATATAGCACATTATTTATGTGTGTGTACCTACAGGCACATATAAGTCTGCTCGGATCTGATTTGCATCCAAGGAAATAACTCTTACTCGGGGTGAATCCACAGGAATTCAGGGTGATGGTGTGAGCAGCATCCCTTCCCAAACAATGTGGTCAGGGAAGGGCAGTGCTGTGACAGCTTCCTGCAGAGCTCATCTTGGGATTGAGGCTAACAGGAGATGGAGAGATTGATTTGGGGAGGACGATGCGTTTAATGGTTAATTTAGGAAAATACATGAGGAAAGAGCCACGAGGATGTTGCTTTGTGGGGTCTTTACTTTTTCTGTGTCATGGATGGGGAGAAAAGGAGCACAAGGCACTGACAGGCTGATCCAACCCCTATAATTTAATGTGTGTGAGGAGGAAAGGTGCAAGGCTGATTTCAGGAAAGCTTTGTTTTCCATTACTCCAGTTCAGGCAGTGTTTCTTCACAAGGTGTTTAATTCCCATAAACACCTAAATATCTGGAGACCCACAGAATTGCTCCTGTGAAGGCATCCCTGACTTGCCTGGGCTCTGCCAGGTGGACAGAGGTCACATTGCCAAACCTACTCCTTGTGTGCATGATGGGGAAAGCCAGAAGTTGTTACTGCCCTATCCCTGGAATTGTCCAAGGCCAGGTTGGATGGGGCTTGAAGCAACCTGGGCTAGTGGAAGGTGTCCCTGCCCATGGCAGGGGGTGGAAGGAAATGAGCTTTAAGGTCCCTTCCAACTCAAACCATTCTGGGATGCTACGATTATTATACATCAAGAAATACATTAAATAAATAAAATATTGTTTATTAATTAGAAAAACAAAGGATGGCACAATGCACGTAGAGAAATGAGGAGGGAAGCAGTCGAGTCGCTTTATCACAAGGATTCAAACCCTTTTAATTATAGACCAAGTTAGTTCATAAAGGCAAAGAGAGAAAATGAGACCTCTTAGAAGGGTACAGTGCACTGTCAAATCTTCTCCCATCTCGTGGTAATTAGTAGGTAGAAGATGTGGTGCTTCACATCCTGGCACCCTCCTGTTCCACTCTACACGTTTGTGCACACAGATTTCAACAGGGGAGCAGAGGATTTGGGTGTAGGTGGAAGCTGTGCCTCAAAAGTTTGTCTTTAAGCTTATGGATCTAAGAAGTGAGAGACTGAGGACAGGTATATAATAACCTTCCCCAATATTTTGGCTTGCTGGGTGAAGACACATTCTTTAAGCTAATCTTTATACTTAAAAGTTTGCAAAACATGTGAAGCGATATGAGCTGCTGCAAAGGAATATAAGAGGAGAAATGTCCTTTTATTTTAGTATTTCAGGAAGACTCTTGATAATTCCTGATGATTTTCTCTTTCAAACTGCTTTCTCTACAGAACTTGTTTTAATGCCTTTGAGGGGAACCGGGATGGACCATGGTTCAGTACCTAAAGGGGATCCAAGAGACTGGAGAGGGGTTCTGGGCAAGGGAGAGAGGGATGGGAAAAGGGGGAATGACTTCCTGCTACCAGAGGGCAGGGTTAGGTGGGATACTGGGAAGAAATTCTAGAGGAAAGTGTCCCTGCCCACGGCAGGGGAATTGGAATGAGGTTTCCTTTAAGGACCCTCCCAATCTGAACCATTCCATGATTCTGGTATTCTGTGGTACTATCCTCCAATGCAGGGATTCTTCTGGTTCTTGGGTCTTGACTTCCCAGGCTTTGGGCTCTGACATTTGGGAGGGGGATGCTCTTATTCTGGGAATGTGCTGTGTCTCTGCACCCTGTTGTGTCCATCAGGATCGTGAGGCTTGAGTGCTGCTGATAACACTTCATTTCCATGACTTTTGGCCAAACCTTAAACCATCTGTGTGTTGACTGTGGTAATGAGTATCCAGAAAGTTGATTGTGGGGTCTTCTGCAGTGGAAATGGAATAGGATTGCAGGAAAACACCGTTATTTAGGTTTTGAATTAAACCTTTGACATCAGGAATGACTGAATTCAAGGCTGGGAGAAAATCCAGCTCCCTTTGCTGCCCTTGGTAGGATCTAGGCTGTAATTCCACCCTCTTCATAGGAATCCAGTCATATCCAGTGCACACAACAGCAGCAGTGGGGGGGGGTTATGATGTCAAAACAAGCTCAGTTTGACTCATTTAAACTTGTGATTTAAATATGTTAAATGTTTCTATAAGCACAAAAACTTTGCATGATTTGGAGTGAAAAACCCCCTTGGCTGCTTCAGCACCTGCTTGGTAATGAATTATGTTGGGAAAGGGAGATATTCAGGCTTGTGGTTAAAGCCCTCGAAGACTGAACCCTTCAAAATACCCACTAGGGGACAGCAACACAATTTATGGGGCAAAACAGAAATGTTTTATGTCTCTCACCTCGTATTTCCCGGGTCAGACTTGTCCTGCTCCTGCCTGTGAATTTGATTGATATTATTATCAAATTATCTTGCTTTGGGGGCAGAAATAATGCACCTCACTGTTTTAACTATAAACTTTCTCTGTGTTAACTCATAAACGAGAATAGTACAAAAATATATAATTTTTTTTTTCTCACCAGTTGAGGATTTCTTCTCTCCCCAGCTTTCCTGAGGGCTTGGCTGGGATGATTTGGGGTTCGTGGTGCTGGCCCTGGACCAGGGGCTGCGATTTTTGGCGATTCGTGCCTGCTTTGGCTTCAACGCCCCTAAACCTGTGGATTTTTGAGGACAGGGCTCCCTCGCGTGGTGGCTCCGCACATGCCTCACCTCTTCCCAGAAAAAAACCGAAATTCTCTTTTTTTTTTTTTTTTTTTTTTTTTCCCCAGAATAGCAGAGTTTACAGCCGTGCGGGGACCTTTTCCACTGCGAGAGGCTGAAAAAAGGGAAAAAACATCTCTGAGCTCTTCTGTTCCTCTGTGGGCTCAGGGCCGTGGTGTCACCCACCACTTCACTCGAGGAAGAGGTGCCACCTGCCCTAAAATCCTTATTTAAGCACAGGAAACAACGTGAACATCCATGGTTTGGGTTGGAACTGGATGATCTCTGAGGTCCCTTCCGATCTAAACCATTCTGGGATTGTAACCCCAAAATCAGCATAGTTGTAGCATTATACAGAATTCTAGAGAACTTCCAGAGTAAGTGTTTAAAGAATTGACTTTTTTTTCCTCAGTATTAACTATTCCTGAGGTTCCAAATAAGATTTTAAGTTGTAGAAAAGAGAAGTCACATTATTAGTGTGGTGTTGTAGGAAAATCAGTATTCCTAATGAAAATCAGTGTCCTCAGAATAGCACAAAACTCTGCAATCAGCTACTGTTGCTTTGTGAATATTAATTAAATTCCATCAGTATATAGTGTATATCTAGTGTATATATATATATATAGTGTGTATATATAAAAACTGTATATGAACTGATAATACATTAAACATACATATATAAACAATATATTTTTTATATATTCTATATAATACATTAAATCTATCTGTAAATATATATATAATATCTATATCTAATGTATTATCAGTTCAAAATTAAAACTTTGTCTGTGATTTTCTATGTGCACCTTCACGGTGTGAAATTCGGATTTACTCAGCGATTAGTGCTGCTCTCACATGGGAGAATTCCAGTTTCTGGAATTCCTTAAAATTCATCTGGTGAGCTCAACTCTTCTGCATTCAGTCGGCATTATTCTTGTCTTTAAAACCTGAATTTTCTCAGAGGTTGCCCTGGGTGAGACACAAAGAGTCTCCTCACCTCACTGTTTCAGTGTGATAAGAGGAGTGTGAGTGTTTCTTTTTCATATTTCATAGTTAGAGTTTGTATCTATTTTTTTATTGTAGGTCTTTCCTGCTTTGAGGAAATTTCTATTTCCTCTCTTCTAATTCCACAAATATTTCAAGTTCCATTTACTGTAAAAAAGACTGAACTGAGAGTGTTCAATTAAGATTTATTTTATTATATTCATATATAATATCAGAGCTACTTCACTTACAGATTCAAAGTCTCTCTCTCTATGAACATATTTCTCTATGAAATGCCAGCTGTAGATACTTAACTCCTCCTGATCTGCTCCCTTTGGGATCTGGTGTTCCAAGCATCCTCTTCCTCTTATTTTCCAGTGGCATGTTGGAAAATATTGAAAAATCATGGAATGGTTTGGGTTGGAAGGGACCTTAAAGCTCATCTTGTTCCAACCCCTGCCATGGGCAGGGACACCTTCCACTAGCCCAGGTTGCTCAGGGACATCTGTCACAAGAGCCATCACATTCCCAAAATATTATCTGGATGAAGTCAAGTCTGCTCTTTGGGACCAAGCAGACTTTCCAGAAGTTGGGAACCACAAAAAACCCTGTTTTTTTCCTTGGCTGCTTGATGGTTTGCAGGTAAACACAGAATTCCAATCATTAAGGTTGGAAAACACCTTTGAGGTCATAAAGTCCAACCACCCCCCAGCCCTGCCAAGGCCACCACTGACCCGTGTCCCCAAGTGCCACATCCAGATGGCTTTGAAATCCCCCCAGGGATGGGGACTCCACCTCTGCCCTGGCTGCATATCCCAATGTTTGGTAACCCTTTCAGTGAAATAATTTTTCCTAATATCCAACCCAAACCTCCCTTGGTGCAACTTAAAGTCGCTTTCTCTCCTTTGCCTCCTCCTTCTCCCTCTGCTTTATCTCCTCCTTCCCAAACCCTTTCCTCTGTCTGTGGGGACAGAGGCTTTTCAGCAGAGATTAGAACGACTTTTTCCATCTTATTTTCCATTGAAAATTATTCCAAGAGAAGGATGCTGAGATCAGGACTCGTTTTGTCCTCTTTCCACTTGACATGGGAGCTTAGAGAGGATGGGATGGATGCAGAGAGGGGCCTCAGCATCCTCCAAGTGTCCCCACAGAGCATCTGTGCCACGTGCCCAAGGCCAGAGATCACCCCAGGGCAGGTGCTTCGTGTGGCACAGACGTACGTGTTTCTGCTCATATATAAAAAAAAATCAAATATATTAAAAAAAAAAGCCACCAAAACTCTTGCAGTTTAGACAGCTGGTCTGGCAGTTGGTGATGTGAAGGCCTATTAAAATATTTATGCTATTTGTTATTTAAATTCATTTGTTTTTTGTTGGGTTTTTTTTTCAAAAAGAATTTGGAAATGGGCTGATTAAATAAACTCGTAGGAGGTCGCCCGGGTCGGGAGTGACAAGTATTGGCAGAAATTTGGGAGCACTGGCAGCACAGGGGACTAATATTCTGTCTTTCACTCTCCTCTGATCTGGTGGTTCTGTTTTCTGAGCGAGAGGAGGTGCTAATAAATACACTGCAAATATTTTCACACTTCTCTTGGGTGGAATTTTGATTCAGTGGCTGGTGCACAAAGGCCTGGCTTCGTGAAAGCTTCTGAGTCAGTGACAAGACTCCCTTTGACTCAGCCCCAGCAGTGGAAATCAATGTTCAAAGTGACACCCTCACCCCAAGGTTGTTATTTTAGGTCCTCAGCAAAATCTCTGTGGAGGTTTTAATGAGGGATCCAACTTGTAAAACTTCTCAGCTGTTCAAACCATGACACCCCAGAGTTTGGACAAGTTTCAAGTATCATTTAATTGTTTTCCAACAGAGAACAGCTCTCTTGGAAAGGCAGAGTGGGTATTTTGATTAGGGAAAAGTAAATACAATGTAATTAAGTTTAACATTCTCAGGGAATGATGATCACGGAATCATTCAGGTTGGAAAAGGTCTTTTAAGATCTTGGAGTCCAACCATTCTCCCAACACTGCCAAAGCCATCACTGACCCATGTCCCCAACTGCCACATCCAGATGGCTTTTAAATCCCTCCAGAGATGGTGATTCCACCACTGCCAGGGCTCAGCCACCCTTTCCACAAGGAAATTTTTCCTAATAAAAGGTTCCTAAACCTCCTCTGGAACAACTTGAGGCCATTTTCTCTCTTCTCAGGTACCAAACTTGACATCCCACTTGAAAATTTGCTAAAGGGAGATTTCAAAAGCGAGAGAAAGGGAATCCACAGCCCCTCAAGGCCAAAGCTGAAGAAATTGGGTTGTTCCCCATTGGGAAATTGGGTTGTCCCAACCACTGGGTTGTTCAGGGAGCACACATGGGATGTGCACATCCTCATGCTGTACAGGGGAGGGGGGCACTGCCCACACAGCTGGGAAAAGGGAAAAATTCCCACTGGCATGGCAAATGGAAAGGTGTTTTCACAATAATAAACCCCAAAGGAACTGATCACCAAGTTTTGAAACAAAGGGGAGAGGAATGGTGAGGATGAAAGAGAGAGAGGGAGGGGAAAAGGTGGGATAATGAATCCCAAAATTGCTTCTTTCCCAGTGCCCCACTTGAAGGACAAACTTCCTTGAAAATTTATGTAAATTTATTAAAAACCACGGTGATCTAATCAATCTGCAACTCAGCTGGATACTTTCTAAGCCCCTATACTGGTTTTACTGGATTGTGTTCAACTCCTGACTCAGGACATCTGAGAGTGCTGTGAAAGCTTTAGAACAGAGACCAAGAGGTCAAACTGCAATCTCTGCTCAGAGATGGTGATAGAGCATGAAAAAAAGGGGGCCTGACCTGTGGAGGTGAAATTAGTAAAGCTTGGTTTGTGTTAACCACGGATAATATGGTGTGAAATTATTTAATCAGGGAAAATTCCCCAGATATTCTGGGAAGCAAAAAGGAGCAGATTGGAAGAGAGGCAATGTCGAGGTGGTCAAGGAGATGAGGGAGGGAGTCTTCATGGCTCCATGTTGTCATTAAAAGAGTGAGAAAAGGGGCAAATTGTGTTCTCTGGTGAGTTGGAGTTGTGTTAGAGCTGTTGTGTGGGATTGGTGGGGAACTGGCACCTACAGGGGGGTGTAAGGGCACCTACAGACAGTCCAGTGCTGGACCTGGGCATCAGCCCTTCCCCACATCTCCCTTCCCCAGTATCTCATATTATTTCTACATTATTCATATGCTCTAAGGTCATTATTTCCCATTTTATCTATTTTTGGTGTGTTACTCCTTCTGGAGAGAAGTTCAGAGGCTGATCTTTATTAGGGCTTCTACACTGTGGTAAGTTGTTGTTGAACTTTTATTTTAAGACTGAGAGTCTCTGACTTGTTCTCACACCAAACTGTTTCCCAGACTCACACAAATTTCCCCTCAGAATGTGTGTAGAACCCTTTTTGGGTGCTCAGCTGGTCAGTGGGTTTTTCTCTACCAGCCCCCCTGGATGGGTTGGTTCCACTATATTTGACCCTAAAATTTGGTCCAAGTTTCAGGATAACTCTTTCCTCTTGCTTTTTCCTTCCTTTGTTAATTTTCAAATGGAATCCTGGGATGGTTTTGTTGGGAGGGGTTTACTCATAGTGTAAAGGGACTGAAAATAATCTGGAGAGAAGACACTTCTATGGTAAGTGTAAATCTTGACTTTTAAGTGATTTTAGTGGAGCTGCCTCTCCTGATTCTTCAGCACTTTTACTCCTGTGAAGTTTGGAAAAGCAATTTACAGCCTGAAGACCTCACAGAATTTTTAATGGTTCTCTTGAATCTTTTATTTTTTTCTTTCCTAATTACTTGGTATCATTTAAACCCACAGTAACCAAAGGGATAGCAGATGGAAATCCATTGCCTGGCTTGTAATTTTTGTTATCCTGACAGATAACATTTGTATTTTTGCTTTTATTACTAATTTCCTTTAGGAAAATTTTTCTTTAAAATAAGAAGACCATTCCTGTCTTTTCCTTTTATACATAAGAGTTGGAAAGTTTGAGGTAGATGGTCAGGGAAAGAAAAATTGCGCTTTTTCTTGTCCCTCAATAGAAAACCTTCTGAGCAGCTCAGGGAGCTCCAGATATTTTCAATTATGGCAATTAAACTGATATATTGAAGAGAACAGTGGCCTGAAACTGTGTTGATTTAGCTAAAAAAGCGAACAGAAAATATGATGATGCGTGGCCTCGACAATGCCTGTCTGTGCAAAGCGGCGTTATGTGTGTCAGCAATTCCTCCTCAAATCTGCCAATAGAAAAGCTTGAAAACTCTCTCCTGATCTGCATAAATTCACTTTAGGGTCTAAAAATAAAGGCAGGCTCTTTACAGCACTGCGCACACGCCGGAGCGAAGCAAACACGTGTTCAATCTGTTCGGGGTTGTCTGATTAAAATAATTGTGGTGTGAAGGGAGAAGGGGCAGGAAAGGCACAGACAAGCATTTTGGAGAGCAGAGAGGTGTTGAAATGCCCTTGAAAATTAAAGCTGTGAGAGGCTGCGTGCATGTAGAGCATGTTAAAATTATTAGGGTGCACGTGGGTGCAAAGATGTTGACAACTTGAACTTGAGATTTCTTTAAAGCGTGGCCTGAAATAAATTCGGATTAAATCAAGCAACAGGAGGTGAAACTGTGTTGGATGAAATTGTCTGGCAAATTGGTTTTCAGTCTGGGATCTTGTTTTCCAAACAGAACACTGTGGATAGGGCAGCAACAAGCAAAAATGAACTGCAAGTTATTTTACTGTTCAGGGAGACAAGAGGCTCTTTATAGTTCCGCTCTACAGCTTAATTTTTAGGACCCATATAAATAGAATTCAATCCACCAACTGATTTGGAGAGGACAATCCATCAATATTTAATTTGGGGAGAAAGAAAAGGCTTTGAGATAATAAATGTAGTCCATGAATCAGATGCACTGTTGGGTTCCGTTATTAAATGTAGATGTATAATATCGGTGGCCTCGTGTTTGTTATTTTAATAATTCTAATTAACTTCTGGTAATTGTAGTGGATCTGCTGCCAGCCATCCCAGCCACCATCATTACTCAGGATTATTATTTCCCATAGACACTCAGCCAGTGAACAGAGGAAGTTTTATGGCAAACTAAACTTAAATAGCACAAGAAGGTTTTCTCGCTGAAGAAAAATGCCTCTTGGTGAACTTCATCATGATCTGTCCGTGTTTAAGAGCTGCAGAGAGATCCAGGCAATCTTTATGATAATGCAGTGATTTACAGACCCCTATAAACAGTATTTCACCCTTTCTCCCTGATTGTTGATGATTAAAGGAATTTGCATGGAGCAGTACAAGCTTTTTCCCTCACAATTATCCCGCTCCTCTTGTCTCCGTCTTTTTATGGTCCCACACTCCATTTTTTATCCCGTGGTGGTAATGGTGATAAACTGAGACACTCCAGCCTGAGCTGCTGCAAACACAGAAACACAAAATTAATCCACTTATGGATGCATGGACAAATTCCTCACTTATGCTGAGAGACACTTCAATACCCAACAAATCCATTGGAGGACGGAGCTGCCGGTGAAGAATAATCCAAGAAACGAGCTGGTGGTCTTTGTCTTTCCTCTTGAGGTTTCTCCCACGTTGGAGATGGCACTTGGAAGCAGTTTTCCGTGGCTGGATTAGGTCTTGCTTCAGATGCAAAAGTGCTGTCCCATTTCAGTTTGGGAATTGTCACAGGTTGCAGTTTCCCATCGAAGACTCCGTACAGGACAGAAAAGGTTCCGTCACTGGCGTTGAGTTGCTGAGAAACAGTTTTTAAAAAAAGTAGCTTGCAAAAAACCCAACAAAATGTTATGTTATCCAGAGCTCTATTTCCAATTAATTGAAGATCTATAAAAGTTGGAAAGATTTATTCTTCTGCCACAGCAGCTTTTCCATGGGAAAGAACACTTGCAAACCCAGACGTTTATGTGATCTGACTTTGTTTTGTTGAAAAAACCCCACCATAAAATGCTTAATTTGAGTCATTTTAGCTTGAAAAAGAAGTTTTAAGGGTAAATTTTCAATGGGGCTCAGGGTAAATGAGTTGAGACAGTGAAACACAGCACAAAACCCTCTTAGACCTGTTCTTTTTCTTGAACTTACCACATTCCTTAGTGGAAGGTACTCTCCAAAATGTGTTGCTCTCATCTTTTTAGTTTAATAAGTGAAGGTAGGACTTGTGGAATAATGTGCAAAAGGGAGAGAAGAGCAGCTGAGATATCTGGGAGCAATTAAACAGCTGATAAGGACTTTAGGACAATTAGGATATTGCAAACATCCTCTGGTAAGACCTGAAATCTGGTGCTGGGAAAAGCAACTTTTCCAGCAGTTTGATGTGTAAGTAGATTTAAAGGAGACACATTGTCCCTTTTAAATTTGGAAATCAAAAATTCTGTAAGTAAATTGAATCAATCCCAAAAGAGTGTTTGGGGCGTAATTGAAGACTCTCAAAGAAAAAGGGAACTCAGGATGAATTTAGGGAATTCCAGCCGCCGAGGGAAACGTGTGTGTGACACCCTACGAGTACAAAGTCAGGCTGTCATCTGATGAAGTTATTAGCACTGAGGGATGGTTCCCATTAAAATAACTGCTAATTCCTTATGCTGAAGACACTTGCTTCAAAGCACATTGTGTTGCTGAGAGAGTTATTGAACTCCTTCTGAGCTGCCAGACAAAGCTCATCTTCAATTTGCCTGGCAGAACATCCACACAATTATGGGGTATCTTCAACGTATTTCGTTGCTCTGGAATAGATGGTTGAGATAACGTGGCTCTCGTTTGAGGGTGGCTTTGCCTCCTGGATGACAGTGGCACAAAAGGAAGCCTCCACTTCCCAGGGATCTTCTCCTTTCTTCCTGCACATCACACCAGCAAATGCAGACGCTGAGATCACATATAACCTATAGGTTCCTTAAAAAAAATTAATCCTAAAGGTTTTATCTCGTTTGCTGCGTGTTGCCCGCCGCAATTTGGGCTCTTAATTTGTTTTTGCGAAGGATGAATTTGATTTCCTGCTATCAGTGAGTGTCTGACTTTGAGAGGGCTCCAAGCATGACTGGCATAATGAAGAGTCTTTCTTGCACTGGAATTGTAAGTTTGTGTATTAAGAACTCCCCTGTCTCTAATAACTGAGATCAGATGGCAGATCTCCCTATTTCTTCACTCAGAGTTAATGTTAATATTTCCCATCAAAGGGAATAACAATAATGCTTATGAGGGTATGTGAAAGTAGAAAAAATAGGTGGAAAATTTAATAAACAGCAAATCTCAGCACTTTTCCTCTTTTGACTCTTTAAAAGATCCAGGACTTTAAAGTTCTGTTGCTAAAGAAACATTTGTGACCTGTTGGGGGGTTCTTTTGGTTGTTGGAAGTGGATGTGGGTGGATCTTGAGCATTTTTTTCTTCTTGAAATACAAATCTGTCTTGTTGTTGCTCAGAAAGTGTTTGTATCATATTGATAATAACATTCTGTGTTTTGTTTGGTGGGGAGAACACAAAATAAAACATTGTATGCTCAGTTGCCGCAGGGTAGATGGGAGAGTTATTCTAAGTGGATTTCTAGATCCCTGATGTCCAGGGAAAATTTGTTTTGGTGGTTTATGTGCAATGAAATTACTCTGTTCTCTGCCATCAGTGTGAGTAACACACTTGTCTCTGGGGTCTGTACTTGGCCCTTGTACCTAAAACAGTTACTTCCCATTTAACCACTATTCCAGCAGGGGTTTGCTGGCACATGGGAAGCATTAATGGAATTTTTCAGCTTGGAGAAGCCCTTTAAGACCATCAAGTTCAACCATTCCCCCAACACTGCCAAGCCCACCCTAAACCACGTCCCCAAGTGCCACATCCACCCAACAAACATCTCCCACTAAGGAGCTTCTCACATTTACAGCAGTTCACCCTCAACAGTTCGGTTTTATTTATTTCTTTTTTTTTTAATCTACATCTCAATTACATAGTAAGATGTTCTTTTTAAAAACTTGTTTGTTATTAAGATATAAATCTCCTTATTTTAGTCATGTAGTGCTTGCCAGAGTAATGCAATACAAGGAGATTACAAGCTGATGGTTAGATGTTAATAACAGTAACACAAAACATTAAGGCAAGTGACATTTACATAAGTATCTTGATCTTAATACATGTAATTTACATATGAAAATTTAATCACCATAGAGATAAACAGCTGCAATGTTTAATTAAACTCTCCACACAAAATCAGCCTGCAAGAAGTAGTTTGTCACTGCTAATTTATCACAATTCTCCTAAGTATTCTTTAAAATAAAAATGCAAAATAAATGACTCTTATTGATAATTTAACTTCTGGTTGCTTTATCGTATCCTCAACAGGCTTTGATGATACAATTACAATATGAAGATTCCAGGCTCGTTTTCTCACCATTTAGGAGACAAAACATAAATACACGGGGAGAACAAATGTATTTGTTTACAGACTTGAGGGTCAGCAGTGTGGCAGCACTGGAGGACAATTTAGGCAAATTTAATGCTGTGATAAGTTGTGTGTAATGAAGGGCTGCGAGTCCCTCTCCATGGGGCTGTTGGAGGAGGAAACATTTATAAGTGAAAATTAATGCCAGCATTATCCTGGCGTTGTAAAGGGCTCCTCGCTCCAGTATTGCTCGCTAAAACCACATATTTTTGGAAATCTGGGATGTGCTGACATTCAGGAGTTATTGAAGCCTTGCTCGTGCTCTTAGGGATGGGTTTGAAAGCAAAATAAAAGCGCTGGGGAGCTTATGAGAAAAAAAAAATTGGGTCTCTTTGATGGGGATTCTTCAAGAAAATTAAAATTAGAGAGTTGGTTGAGTCTTTCCTAACAGGAAAAAAGGGTTTTGGTGACTTCAGGGTAGGTGGATAATAGGGAAAAAAAGAGGGTTTTGGTAACTTCAGTGTTGGTGGGTAACAGGAAAAAAAGGAGCTTTTTGGTAACTTCAGAGTGGCAGTAAGAAAAGGAAGGTGTTGGCGACTTCAGGGTAGGTAGAAAATAGGAGAAAAAGGAGGTTTTGGTAATTTCAGGGTGGGTGGAAAACAGCAAAAAAAGATCTTTTGGGGAATTTCAGGGTAGGTGGAAAACAGGAAAAAAAAGGAGGGTTTTGGTAACTTTGAGATAGGTGGATAAAAGCAAAAAAAGGAGTGTTTTGGTAACTCTGAGGTAACAGTAAAAAAGGAAGTTCTTGGTAACTTTGGGGTAGGCGGATAACAGGGAAAAAAGGAGGGTTTTGGCAATTTCAGGGTAGGTGGATAAGAGAAAAAAAAGGAGCTTTTTGGTAATTTCAGAGTAAGCAAAAAAAGGAGGTTTTTGGTAACTTCAGAGTAACAGTAAAAAAAGGAGATTTTGGTAACTTAAGGGTAGGTGAATACGAGAAAAAAAAAGATCTTTTTGGTAATTTCGGGGTAGATGGAAAACAGCAACAAAAAAGGAGGTTTTGGTGATATTGTAAATGACTCTTGGAAAATACTTGTTTTGCATTGGGTTTGGATTTTGCTCCATTTATTGCCCATATCTCTTTTTTGTGTAAGTTTTGGTTAAGAATGTGATCATTTAAGGTTATTTAGGTGATTTGCCTAAAGATGATACTCAGGTCACAGAGAGCTAATGGAGTTATTTGGCCCTGGGTTCAAAAATCCTTATTCTCCATTATATATCAATTAAATTAAAGTAAAAATGGGGTTAAATTCAACTTTGTATTTATAATGAACTATGTAGGAGAACTAGATGGGAGAAAAAAATCCCCTAATAAGTAGAAAATCAATAATATGCTGAAAAAAACCAATAAATTTTAAAACAATGCAACTTTTTGTGTGTTTTATTCTGAATTTGAATTTTGCAACGCGGTTGAAATGAAAAATGAAGGAGTGGATTAATTAGCAAATGTCAAAATCATACCTGGGAAAGAGGCAAAAGTTTCCCACAAAGATGTTCAGCTTTACAAAAATCATGGAGGGAATAACCTTTAACTTAGAGAAAATATTCCCAATACCAGGACAACTCTATTTCATCTTTAATTTTGGGGTGGTTTTAATGTGTTGGCTGATCCTAAGTGGCAATTTCCTGGCTATATTTTTATTAATTGCTTTGTGTTATTACACATATGGTCACGATTTGAGCTAGAACAGAGTGTATTAGACACAGTTCCCCGGCAATTAAAATATTTCTTCAACATTAAAACCTTTTTTTCAACAAACCAGAACTGGAATGAAAATTCCAAGGAGTACTTTTGGAAATAGAACATCTCTTGCTGAGATCTCTGTCAGTGCTAAGAGGAGAGGTGCTAATAAAAAAAGGAGTTTTGAATGTATATAAGTACATTTATAGATTTGGAAATATAGAATTACAGCCAGAAAAAGAAGTGCAAAGCTTTAAAGGAAATAACATTTCAGAATATTGTTGGTTTGCAGTCAATATAAGGGAATATATTTCATGTTTTCACCTGAGTCTGTGTTTGTAAAGTTACTTAATTTAGTGGTTTGGACTGTCAGTGGTTTGTTCCTGTTAAGCAATTGCTGTGTAAAAGTAATTAACTGTCCCTCTGCTGAGTGACTTTTTTATCTCACAAGCATCCAAAATATAGAAAAATAAATAGAGATATACTCTAAGATCTATTCTAGTAGAATAAAACGGGCAGTTCCAAACAGAATTCAACAGTAAAAATCCCTGTAGCTCCAAATTTATTTGTTTCCATGATTTTTTACATATTTTTTTTAAAACATACACAGATCTTTTTTCTAGACCTGTATTCTTTCAAAATTCTTTATCAGTACAGGGCAGAAATGTCCATTTTTCCATTTTGAAGGGCTGCAATGTGTGATTCTCTTGCACTTTAACCCTAGTTAAGCACTCCTGGAATTATATTTTGGATACCCTTTTAGATACAAGTCATCCTTACACTTTCAAACTCACCTGGAAAACCTGTATTTGGATCAATGATGGTGATGTGTTAGTTATAGATATATAATCCCACATTTTTCCATATGGGGACACGGAATTTTTCCTGCTGGATGATCAGTAGGTGTAGAAAGAAACAGAGGCATCAGCTCACTTGTGGTCATTAAGGATTTAGGACATTCAGCATCCTGAAAAATCAGGTCTAGTGGCACAAATCCATCCATCCATAAGATAATGAAGACCAAGGAATACATATTTTATATTATTTTTTGAGTTTATTGCCTTATGACACAGAGCTGGTCTTAAGGATGATGTAAGAAAGGACTGTGGGAGGTGTGTCCTTGGCACTGTGAGAGAGGGAATGTCCTTTGACTTTCCAGAGGGATCACAGAATCATGGATTCAATCAGCTGGTTTGGAAAAGACCTTTAAGATCATGGAGTTCAACCCTAAACCTCACAGCTGGGTTGTGTTAAACTGATGCCTATTTCCAAATATAACAGGGTTTTAAGACTTGTTTTTTTGGGCTGTGAGGGCCCTGCCTTCCTCTTCCTTGTGAGCAAGTGCCTTCTATTGGTATTAATGAGTATTAATTAATCTATTAGTATTAATGAGCTGTGTGATGCTCCCCATCCACACCATGTGCTGGAAATATGTCTGCAGCTCCAGCAGCCCAGGCTGTGATCCCATAAAATCATATTTAGAGCAGGATTTAGGCTGGGCTGACAGGAAAAAAGCTGCCACTGCTGCTCCTGAGCAGTGCCAGGGATGCTCAGCAGGACCTTGGCCTTTCCTTCTCCCTTGGAACATTTGGATTTAGGAGACCTTTGGAATTCGAGGGGCTAGGCTTGTTGATCTATTATCCCTGTAGATCCCATGCTATTCCCTTAAAATTCAGGTGTGTAATCCCACAGTGCCCTGTCCAGGCATCTTTTCTACGCCCTGGAGACCCCAGAGTCGTGGGGGTGACCCCCCAAATCTACTCTGCCCTTTTGGTGCCACACACACTGTTAAAGAGACATTTATATCCTGCTTAAGAGGGGGCTTTGTGTTGGCTGTAGATGAATTAACTGCTGTGTTGATAAGATTTACAAAATCTTTTGGGATAAAAGTATTAAGTAAATACAAAATGATTAAAATCCAACTCTTGTATTTCCTCTTCTGGCTGAGAAACCAGAGACTTTAGTGAAACTGTGGACTAGGAGTCAGCAAGAAGATGATTTTCTTATGTTTTTTAAGTGACAAAGTATGAGGCAAAGTCTGAAAGGGTTGGACTACCAAGGACTGTCTCCTTTAACTGTGATCTCCATATATAAATCAGGATAAACATAAATTTAAGCACTAATTACAATACAAAACCATTTTATTTATTTGCAAAACACTCACGACGTCCCGGTGTAAGTGTAGATTTTTCTCCTGTGAGAAGTGATCTGTCCCTTGGGAGGTCCTTTCTCCCTGTCCCCTGATGAAGTCAGTGAGTTGCTGATTAGCTGCTGACACATGAAGTTATGGGGGATCAGCAGGGTTAATGAAAGGCTTCTCTCTCCAGCCTTGCCCATGCACTGTCTCCCTGTGTCCTCCTTGGCTTGGGGTGGTCTGGTGACCCCGGTGACAAAGTCAAGAGAGAGAAAATATACACCATGACAGCAGTGCAGCCTAATCAGTGGTTCTCTGTTGATACCTAATTATTTAATGAATTAATGAGGAATTATTTGCAGCCCAGAGTTTGCCAAACAGGGGCTGATCCAGGGAAGTGTCTCTGCTCTGTTGTCCTTGATTGCCTCTGTCCTGCCGGATGTATTTTTGCAGGTGTGATTTGCACAGGAAATTCTGCTTTGTGTTGGAAGCAGGAGAGTTTGTCATTGCCAGGAAGAAGTGCTGGAGTCACCAGGAGGGTGGATTGGCTTGTGCAGGTCCAGTGGGATTGTCTGTGCCCTCAGTGGTGGTGGCTGGAGGTCACCTTGGAGAGAGGTCACTCCCAGCCTGCTCCAAGTATTTGATCCTATAACTCCTCTGTGCTCTTCCCAAATACACTCCAACAGTAATATCAGGCACAGAACTACTGATTTTACAGTTCCCATCTCCATCTTTGTATCCATACATAGGATTTTTAAGGAACACCTTCCTGTTGCCCTTCTCATTGAACATCCTGAGTTAAAAGGGACCCACAAGGATCGTTGAGTCCAACTCCTGGCCCTGCACAAAATCCCAAAATCCCACCCTCTGCCTCCAGAGGATGCTGTTGGGTCAAACTGTGCTTTGTCCAATCTTTCCTCCCCCTGGCCTGTGCCTCTAATTGCAGTTGCTGTTGGGCAGCCTGGGAGCTGAGGGTTTTTGTACCTATTAATTTAAATCATCCTCCTTTAAGGATTCAGCTCAGAAAAGCTTTTCTGAGTTAGCACGAGCGTGACCTCAACATATGTCCTGCTTTCTGCAGGGTGGGGGAAGATTATTTCCATATTAATTGCTGTTACAAAGTTTTTCCTTCCCAGATGGACACTCCTTCCTCTTTGGGGTTTCCTTTTCATCACACTCCATCCTTTTTGAGGAAAAAAAACAACGACAACAACAAAAAAAGTTCAGAAATGGTTTTACTGGAAGTTTTGTTCTTCATATAAATTTATTTTATAGTACTGGTGAAGTTGTGGATGTCCCTTCCATCACTGGAAGTGTCCAAGGCCAGATTGGACAGGGCCTGGAGCAACCTGGGCTAGTGGAAGGTGACCCTGCCCATGGCAGGGGGTGGAATGGGATGAGCTTTAAGGTTCCTTCCAACCCAAACCACTCTATGAATCTATAATAATTCTATATATTCTGGCCTCCCATCCCACCTGGAGACCTGAGGGACAAAGTGAATCTCTGGGAATCAGTGGGCCAAGGTGAGGGCTCTGGAAAGGTGAAAACACACAGGGAAGGGAGAAACAGAAATATGGGAAGAAGTGTCACTTCATAAACTGCTGGAGAAGTGTTTTTCCAGACCTTTCTGGGGGAAGGGACTTGCTGGGAGGTGGTGAAGCATCAAAGTAATAATGACAAAAGCTGGGATTTTAGAGGAGCTCAAAGGGGACAGTGAAAATATGTGGGAGCTGCTGTGTAATTCCAGCATGGAATTTGGGAGTCTGGGCTTTTACCTCACTTTGGGGTGAGCCCAGGCTACAAAGTTAAGATTTGATTTGGAACATTTTTAAATGTCTTGGGCTCTAGAAGGAAAACCTGTGGGTAAGAAGGGAAGAGAGGTATGGGAAGGCTGGCAAAAAGTCTGCTTTCAGTTTTGGGAGATAAAACTAGGCAGGTTTCAGTGTCCTGGGAGAGAGAAACATTTGCTGAAAAACTCCTTTGCTACTTGCTCGTGCCTCCGGACCCCCTGGGATGGTTGGGGAGTTAATCCTGAGGTAAAATGTTGGAGCTGAGAGTCCCTTTTATCCCTTCTGCAAAAAGTGAGGCAAAGGCTGCAGCAGCAACACGGATGTTGGCCAAATAGAGGGAATTGTTTTACAGGCAAAGATGTAGGAATAATTCACCCAGGCTGCATAAAAACCATATTGTGCAATTCTGATGCTCAGTCCTGCTGAGCTCCGGGTAAATACACTTCTCTTGGCTCAGAGGGAGGATGGGGAACCACTCTCTCATTCCTAAATCCATTGGAAAGACAGGCTTTGGCTTAGCTGGAGGGCCAGGGGCATGGACACATAACCTGGATTAATCTTTTTATAGGAGGGATAATTTATAGAGCCATAAAAGCAGATATTGTTTCCCTTTCCCCCTTCCCTTTCCCCCTTCCCTTTCCCCCTTCCCTTTCCCCCTTCCCTTTCCCCCTTCCCTTTCCCCCTTCCCTTTCCCCCTTCCCTTTCCCC
>NW_020897767.1:2518737-2527038 GCF_003984885.1 Neopelma chrysocephalum
CTTTTCATGGAATTTTTTTTTCATGGAAAGTGTATCAATGGAGGGTTTAAAATTACCTGACTTTTTTAGCAACAGCTCTTTCTCCATCTCCTGTTTTGCCTTTGGTGGGACAGAGGATCTGCTCCATTTTCTCATATATAAAGTGCTTTTCCCTGGTGCTGTTTCAAGTCATACTTATGGTCCTCAAATAACCCTCACAAATAGCAAGTCCAAGTTCCAAAAATCCTGGATTTATCCCCTTTGGTGCTTGACTGGAGCAATGTGAGATGGCCCTTCCTTAATACTGTAGTTTTTCACAGCATCCTGAATTAAGCACATGAGGTGAAGCTTCTAGGGAAGAGATAATTGTTCTTTTATTATTATAATAGATCAAAATAAAATCAGCTTGTGCTTCTGGAAGGGGGAGGTTTTTAGCTGGAGAAGTTACAGTAATTCTTTTAGAGTGTTATCAAATGGCATAATAAAAAAAAGCAAAAAACATCTCATTTTCTAGGCTGTTTATTTTGCATATTTTGCAACCTCTTTGAATTGATAAATATTTATATTCAAATCTGGGATTCACTTGGGAGCAGCAGCCCCAGCCATGATCCAGTAAAGTAACACTTGATCTTAAAAGAGCTGATTTTTGTGGGTGGAAAAGTGTGTAAATGTTTTCCTGCCTGTTTTTACACAAACAAATGTACAAACTCTGGATGCAAAAAAAACCACATTAATGGCATTTGGGCATCTGAAGTGTCATTTCTCTATGAAAATACCAGAATTATGATGTTAAAAGAGTTACAAGCATTGGCTTAATACCTGTGGTATCTGGGATGCAGCTGGAATAATTGTATATAAGCCCATGTGATTCCCTGAACATTTTAATGGAATTACTTCTGGGTTGTTCTAAGAAAAATCTGTGAAATGTGATATTATCAGAAAACTTCTGCCTTCATCCACATGTAATGGATTTAAGCTGGAAGAGAGGAGGTTTAGATGGGATATGGGGAAGGAATCGTTGGCTGTGAGGGTGGGACCCTGGCAAGAGAAACTGTGGCTGCCCTGTCCCTGGAATGTTCAAGGTCACATTGGATGGGGCTTGGAGGAATCTGGGAGGGTTGGAATATGGCTTTAAAGTCCCTTCCAACACAAACAACTGGAATTTTATGATGCTACAAACCTTCTGACAGCACTTTCCCCACTCCCTGTCACACCTTTGAAGAGCAGGACAGGTCAGCCCCTCCTGCTTCACTTCACACTTGCCATTTCCAGAATGGTGGTTTTGACTT
Source organism: Neopelma chrysocephalum (assembly GCF_003984885.1). NCBI lineage: Eukaryota > Metazoa > Chordata > Aves > Passeriformes > Pipridae > Neopelma > Neopelma chrysocephalum. Next base: position 2,520,006 of record NW_020897767.1, read on the forward strand.
TTAAAAAAATAAAAAATAATTAAAAAAAAATAAAAAAAATATATATTTCCACAGATTTTGTGCCCCAATTAACACTGCTAATTGGGGCACACAAGGAAATTGCACTCTACCCTGTGGAGATTGTCAGCCACTCAACCAGATCACTGAGTCACCACGAGCCTGACGCTGACCCTGAGTTACTATTTAATCAGGTGCAAAATCAGAGGAGATCCCTCCAGGAAGGGCACAGTCCTGCTACTGGGTATCAATGAGAGAACCTGCCTGGGGGTTTGTCCTCCCTTTTAATTTTTTTTTTTAATCTTTTTTTTTTTAAAGGCCAGAGTTTAAAATAAACCCATGAATAGCTGGGAAGGAGATTGCTGGAAAATTAGCGTTTTAAATTAAAACAGGGTCAGTTTTGATCAAATATAAGGAAGAAGTTTTTTACAATGAGGGTGGGGAAGCCCTGGCACAAGTTTCCCAGAGGGCTGGTGGATTCCCCACACCTGGAAATGTCCAAGGCCAGGTTGGATGGGACTTGGAGCAAGCTGGTCTGGTGCAAGGTCTCCCTGCCCATGGCAGGACTGGGTGATCTTTAAAACTCCCTTCTAACCCAAATTATTCTACAATTCTGTGATTGCACAATTCTGTGGTGTGTGTTAGGGTTTGTTGGGTGCAGTCAGGTCCTTTACAGAGATATTTTGATTAAAAAAAAATACCATTTCATGTGCAGGACACCCAGCTGAGTGTGGTGACAGCGGGATGAGAGCACTGGGTGCCCTCCCTGGCAGTAGGTCCAGTGCCAGAGAAAGGGATCTGAGAATCAAACCTGTGATGTTGCCTTCAAATATTATAAAGCAGCAAGATAAACATAAGCTTGAGATGAAGCCTTTGGTGTCTTGGCAAAGCATAAACCTTCATTTGTCCATCCAAATATTTCCTAAAGTGGGTGATCCCCAACTGGGGAAGGTGGGGAAAGCCACCAGTGCCTGCAGTGCATAGTGACATTTTGGCTCACTGCTTAAAAATCATGGAATCATGGAATGGTTGGGGTTGGAAGAGACCTTAAATGTCATCCTTAAATTTTGGAACCTGAAGCATTTTTAGAAAAGTTGTCACTGGTCTCAGCCTTACCCAAGAGGCTTGGAGGAGGAAAAAAGTTCCTCACTGAAACCCACCCAGAAGAAAATCTCAAGTTAATTTGGTTTTGCAGGTTTTGGTGCATTTTTTGACCTGTCTGGTGTCACAAAAGGCGAGGCCTGGTGTTGTGAGAGGGGAGTGCAGGTGGTGCTGCTCGTCCCTTTCCTGAAGGACAAGATCTGAGAAGCCCCCTTGGCCTGCAGGGATAAAAAATATTGTTCTGTATTTTGTGGTGTCATGGAATTCCCAGGACTCAATTTAGGGCCATTCTGCTGCAAGCGGAGAAAGAAAACAAAACTTCTGTACCTGCCAAACAAACACTATTTATTTTAAAATATGATTAAGTCAGTCAAGGTTTTTCCTCCCCACTGCTAAATCCAACCTGGAAAACTCATTCCTCTTTCCCACCTCCAGGTAATGGGCAGCAGTGGCCAATTGAAAAGTGTTTTCTGGGGTGTCAAAATCCATTTTGATGGTATAGGTGGAATATTTGTTGTTCAAAGGTGTGTTATAGCTACAGAAATTTTTGCTGCTTGAAGGAAGAAGTGACCAGTCATTTTGAAAAGGGCAATATAGGATCGTGGAATGGTTTGGGTTGGAAAAGCCCTCTAAGATCACTGAGTCCAACCATCCCACAGCGCTGCCAAGGCCACCACTGACCCCTGTCCCCAAGTGCCACATCCACAGGGCTTTTAAATCCCTCCAGGGGTGGGGACTCCATGAAGAAATGGAGAAATGAAGAGATTCCATGAAGAAATTCTCCTGCTATCCAACCTAAACCTCCCCTGGTGCAGCTTGAGGCCACTTCCTCTTGCCCTGTTTCTTGTATCAGTGATTCACACCTTAAATTCTCTCTGCTGTGTGATTTTAATGCTCTTTTCCTGCAAATGCCTTGGATGAAGATCCTTGTGCAGAATTCCACACCTGACATTCCCCACTCTGGGTGGGGAAGCTCTGCCTGTCCTTCCTGGAGCCAAAATGCTCCAAATGCTTTCCAGGACACACTCTGGGGTCTGATAAAGGCACTTTGCTGCTACTTAAACAACTCATAATGTACCTGTAAACTTCCAAAAAACTGAACTAGGTCTTCAGAAGAGAAATCATTTATACTCCAGGTTCTGCTTGTGAGAATCACTTGTTCACCACTGTTCATGTTTTAAGATCTCAACTAATATTGTGACCCCAAATCTCTCTATAATAATAACTTTGAGCTCAATTATGCCCTGAATACTGTATCCCTTTATATATATATTATTTTCTTTTTCTTTTATTTTCTATTTTATTTTTATTTATTTTATTTCTAATTTATTTTTATTTTATTTCCATTTTATTTTTCTTTTATTTTCATTTTATTTTTAATTTTATCTGTATTTCTATTTTATTTTTATTCATATATATATACAATTTTAAGCATTATCTCCCTGGACTTCATTTTCTCCATTTTTAGTGAAGTTAGTGGTGTTTTATTACAGGCTGCAACGCACATTAAATACACACTGTGGGATACCTAATACCATATTTACCATAAAATGGAGAAAATCCATATATATTACAGGTTAAATATTTTTTATCCCTATTCTTTGATATCAGCGTGTCTTGCTGTAAATAATTAGATCCACTAGATGGTGGTAAAGACCACCGACTTTATCCTTCTGCATCAAGAAAATTAAATAAAGAAGAGAAAAAAGTTAAGAGTGTATTAAAAACCCCCAAATTCACCCCCAAACCGCTGCCTAAAAACACATTTACCCCTCTGTGGTGTATATTGAAACTGGAAGGATGAGGAAGCAGTGATGCTTTTGGGCAGAATTATTATCTGATGAGTTTCTCTCCGAATTAAACACTTTTGTCAGGATAAATATCGAGTCAGATGATTATGAATCATTGTGGCAAGTTTTAATGTAGATCAGAACCCAAATTAATCCTCCTCTAACTCATGGATCGTGGCTCTCCTTTGCCTCAGATACAAATGAATAGTAAACAATATTTTGGCAATTTTTAGGTTAATCATGTAGAACTGATTACTCAAGAAGAATGCTATTATCATTTAGCCAATTTATCCCCTGCCCTGTGACAAATGAGAATTAATGTTGCTGTTTTTGAGATATCAAATGGGTCATGATTTTAAGAAAAATGATTACCCCTGAAGATAACTGATAATGATGGCTAAAGGCAAGGAGATCCAAGCAAGTGTTAGCAACATTCATAATTCCTGAAATAAATTCAGTGGAAAAGCAAACAGAGCTTAGTCTCTTGTGTGACTAAACAGGCAGCACTTAAATTATTATTTTTTGGTCTTTTGTTGTTGTTTTTACATTCCATGTTAATCATTTGTTAGTCATTTCTCATTAAAAAGGGCATGATTGATGGTGCCCCCAAATTTAGCCACCAAAAGCAGATTTCTGGAGTTGAATATTGTGTGTTTTGGGGGAAGTTGTAACAGTTTGTATTCCCAAATCAGTTATTCTTGTTGGGAAGGAGGTGTTGAGTCTGTCTCTACTGCTTCAGTGAGATAAATCAGTATCAATTTATTATTATATTATAATTATTATATTATTAATAATATATTATTGATATATTATTATATTATTGATCTGTATTGATAAAGAAATGTTTTGTGATGAGCAGCAGAGGGGATGGAATGGAAATTGCTGCAGGCATCTGCAACAAGTAGGGAGTGAGGAATAAAACCAAACCAGGCAGGGGATGGAGGCTCTTAAGGAAAAGAAGATGTTCTTCATTCTAGAAAGATGTGTTTTATGTTGGGGGACTGTCTTGAAATCTCATCATACAAAGGGGTGTTGAAAAGATGTTAAACAGAAATGAGTTTATTTCCTATGGAATCCTCTTCCCTTATGGAGAGAGTTGGTACCTGTGTGCCTTGGTGTCAACTGGAGCCACCAAATATCTTGGAATTGCTGCCTGCATCTCTCGTGAATAGGAATCGTTGCTCTACTTCCCCCATAAAATAATTTTAAAAGGTCTTGACCTTTTCCAGATCCAGAAAAAACCCACCAGTGCAGCTTTTCCTCTGCAGCTCGACCATTTTGGGAGCGATTAATGAGAACCCTGGAACCAGGGTTGAGCTTCCTAATGGAGGCTCTGCTTGGAGGGATTTAAAACAACATTCCTCTGCTTGTTTCAAATCCCTTTTCTGCTTTTTAAAAATTGCCTTGCATGCTGCAGTTTTATCATATAGTATATCCCTTTTATCAGAACAAAACTTCATTGGTTATATCCCTATTCTCAGAACAAAACTTCATCGATTTTTCACAACTTTTTAAACTGTAGACATTTGAAAGAGGGTTTTGTTGGGAATTTTGTGGTACTTATGGCTCTTTTAGGATGGAGGATGAGCACTCAGCTCCCAACTTTCCTGTGTCCCAAGACAGGGGGTATTTTTGCTGTCTGTAAAGTGATGACTTTGCTTCTCCGCTGCTCCATCGGGTGCAGCCTGGAATGACTTGAACTTCCCTGAAAAATTAAATTCTTGGACATGTGGCCTGAGGGTTTAACCCAGAGGGGTTTTATGGATTTGAGGAGCTGTCTGGATACCAGTGGACTGCCTGAATCTGAGACAAGAGATGGTTTCCCATCGAGCTCCAAGCAGTGAGTGAAGCTCACCGTGTCTTTCTTTGGCCAACGTTGCTTGTGTCTGTCAGCAACAAGGGTTTGTCTTGTGTGAAACTATTTTTAGGGGTTTAAGACAAAGAGAAGAGAAGGCTCTGGGGAGACCTTAGAGCCCCTTCCAGTGCCTAAAGGGGCTCCAAGAGAGCTGGAGAGGGACTTGGGACAAGGGATGGAGGGACAGGACACAGGGAATGGCTTTGAACTGAAGGAGGGAAGAGTTAGATTAGAGAGGGTGGTGAGGTCCTGACACAGGTTCCCCAGAGAAGCTGTGGCTGCCCCTGGATCCCTGGAAGTGTCCAAGACCAGGTTGGATGAAGCTTGGAGCAACCTGGGAGAGTGGAAAGTGTCAGGGTTGGAACTGGGAGGTCTTTATGGTCCTTCCAACCCAAACCATCCTGTGATTCCATGAAATGAATCATTTGAGGAGAGGATTCATGAAACCAGATCACTTTACTTCTGGGTGGGAACAGCTGATAGACACCTTGACACAGAGGAGGCTATAAATGATCCATTTTTATAGGATCAGCAATAATTTATACCCATCTCCAGGCATGTGGCTTCAGGGAACTCCTCCACCCCCACTGCTGGTGATCACTTTTGGGTTTGGGTTTGAGATAAAGATCTGCAGCAGCTGGTGGTTAACATTGATTTGATGTTTCCTCCTGAACCAAGTTGGGTCCAGATGCAGAAAAATAAATTTTGAGTTCTCAATTTTCTTAAGAATCTTTAAAAATTAACTTCTTGGGGGTACTTGGTTGCTGCTCCATCACTGGGAGCAGCCCTGTCTGTTGTTTTACTGAAGTTGTGTTAATGGGAATGAAAAAGAGAAATCTTGGTGAATGAGGAAATTGTTGGTCAAAATGGTTTTCAGGAAAATTTGGGTATTGTTTCCTTTCTTCCTAAACAGCCCCAGGGGATAAGCCACAACAATAAAGGGATATTTCAAAACTTTTTCAAACAAAAGTAATGTCAAATTTCGCTGTCAGATTTTTCTTTGGAAAACAAGCCCTGCAATGTGTTTCTGTGGGTGGAGAGTGCCCTTGTGAGCCCAAGGAAGGACAGAGGACTCCCAAATATATGAAATATATGAAGCTAAAGGTGAGATGAGAAAGGGGAGGGAAAGATTCTTTGGGCAGTGCAAAGGTTGTCTGAGGCTGCTGGGCAATAAAATACTTCAAAGAACTCTCATTATTCCAAAATTAGGAGAAATCCTTCTTTTTTTTTTTTCCATATAAACCCCATCAGAACAGATTCAACACTTTTTAAAAAAATAGTTGTTGTTATCAGTGTATGTTTTTCAGAATTATTGCAATGCCAAATTTTTCCAGACCATTTTTTTAAATCAACAAACAGTTTCTTGAAGTATTTTCTTTTCTTATACATCATCCACTTTGCAGGAACATGGGAATTCCTGGAAAACAGCGTCTGCTCTTCAATCCTTACAGTGCCTTGAAGAATAACTGAGGTTTTCCTCTTCCAAGAGATTTTTACAAGTTCCAGTTAAACCACTAAAAATTAGTTGATGACAATTTCTAGATCGTGTCTTACCTCTGAGTTGCTACTGAAAGTGGAAAGTGGCTTCCAGACCCACAGATTTTCAAAGAGAGTTTTTAAAAATGCACCCTGAAATTTCTTTACTAAGCCAGTCTGTTTTTGCAGACTTAATCTGCTCTTAAATTGGGCTTAAATGGGAGCCTTGCTTGTATCACTTAACCAGCAACTATAGGTTTTAGTTAGCACTGAACCAGTTAAAAGAAAAACAAAGCATTTTTTTAACCATCTCTAACTCCACTCAGGCCTAAATTATTATTTTTTTCTTCAGAAACGGGCATTTTAATGTGTCACTTTTCAGTTCCAGCTCAATAAACAACCATTTATTTACAATTTTAAAGCAATCTCCAGCCTAGTCAGGTAAGAATTATTTCAAAAGAATAAAAACATTTTCATTTCCCATCACTGCCAGAAATGAAAAGAACATGAGTTATGAGTCTTGCTGTGTTGTCTTAAGTTGATTACTATGGAATGATTAAAAAACTAGCTGTGCTGTCATAGCAGAAGAGTACATTATAAGTGTAATAACAGCTTAGGGATACAATCCATCAATGCCTTACTTGGGAGAAGGGAAAAAAAAAAAGAAAAAGTTGATCTATTTCTTTGGTCATCATTTTCAGCATATTAGATGACAAATAATTGTACATTCATCAATAACAATAGATTAAAGTTGAAATGATTTATTGCCATTACATTGGGGGATGATGGAGCACTGGGTCACTCCGGCAGCGGC
>NW_020897767.1:2527048-2549886 GCF_003984885.1 Neopelma chrysocephalum
TGAAAGTTAGAACCAGTTCTGTGGGGACTTTAAACTCCAGGAGCCTCTGGATTCACACTCCTTGGAAAAGCCACACCTGCCAAGGACTTGCCAAAAGCAAGTGACACGAATGGCAAAACAGTTTTAATTTTCTGTCCAGTCAAATCTTAGTATTTCACACTCAATTCTCCTTCCTCAGTAATCTAAATAATTTCCCACCTTGCTCATGATGAATGTCTTGCCAGTTCCTACTCAGTCCTTCCACTTTACACAACCTAATTAAAGAAAACATTCCATGATTGCCTATTTTTCCTCATGCATGACAACCTATTATTTTTTCTACCACCTGATTAGGGCTTTATTATCCTTGGATTTAGATTGATTTGCTGGGCACTTTAATAAAACACTACTTAGTTTGATTTAAAGGGCTACAGGTTTCAGTCACTCACAGAATTACTCTTTATAAGGAACTCACATTCCAAGTGCTGCGTGGTGTCCATGAAAAGGGATCAGCCGAAAAAAAATGAGGATCAAGGTGGTGTTCCAGTCCTGTGTGTGTGTTGTTAATATTCCTGGTGTGAGCAGTCAGGAGAGGACATTTTGCAATATAATTTGTCAGGGGTGATAAATCTGTTTCATCATTTCTGTCAAGAACAGATCCCGTGTATTAAAACTACCATAAATATTTTCTCCAGATAAACCCAAACTTTCATATGATTAAATAATAATACGTTTATGATGACAAATTGCATTTGCTATGTGTTGTCTGAAATGCAAGACAAAATTAGGTAGTTAAAGTTCAAATGGATGGAGATCAGTTTTGATTTAAAATCAAAGGAATTTTATTAAGTAAATGAGATTCTCATCGTTATTTTGTTATATCTACCAGGCTCTTCTTTCAGAAATATTACTTATGAGCTTAGATAATGATTAAAAACAAAACAAGTGAGCTTATATTATAGCAAAATGTAGTCTAGATAAAAAGTTCAGGAGTTAAATCCATGCTTATTCCTGTCACCTTGTTGATGGCTTCCAGCATTAGGAAAACGAGGAGTGATCCACAGGCTGCTGTCCCCTGTCCCTGTCTCAGTGCAGAGATGCTTTGGGGTCCCTTTTGTCTCACCTTATTCAACTATTTCTAGTAATCTGTGCTTTTTCCCAGGAGATTTTCTGATGACTGAAGGTGCAGCTCTGTTTCCTGCAGCTCCTCCTCTGGATACAGGAGTGGAAAAGCCTGGGAAGCGCAGCAGGGCTTTGTTGCATCCCATCCAAAGGCTCAGTGCAATAAAACGTGGCCTTAGATGAATAGTGGCCTGTCAAAGTTTGGTTTTGTAAAACGTAGTTCTTCCAGCTTTTTCTACTGTATGTTTCTTGCAGGAAGTTTTCCTTGACTGGAATGACAATTTCCCAGCTAAAAGCATGTGCAAGGTAACTTGCACTGAATATTCATGTTTTATGGCTTGCTTCAAATTGTAGGAGAATTGCACCGTGTGACACTTTGGCTTATGAGCCTGGTCCACTTGATGATCCCACCTGGAGCACTGCATCCCCCTCTGGCACCCCCTGAATAAGGACATGGACCTGTTGGAGTGAATCCACAGGGGGCCACGGAGATGCTCCAAGGGCTGGAGCCCCTCTGCTCTGGAGCCAGGCTGGGAGAGCTGAGGGGGTTCAACTGGAGAAGAAAAGGCTCCAGGGAGAGCTGAGAGCCCCTTGCAGGGCCTAAAGGGGCTCCAGGAGAGCTGGAGAGGGACTGGGGACAAGGGATGGAGGGACAGGACACAGGGAATGGCTTCCCACTGCCAGAGGGCAGGGAGAGATGGGATATTGGGAAGGAATTCCTGGCTGGGAGGGTGGGGAGGCCCTGGCACAGGTTGCCCAGAGAAGCTGGATCCAGTTGTCCCTGGATCCCTGGAAGTGTCCAAGGCCAGGTTGGACAGGGCTTGGAGCAACCTGGGCTGGTGGAAGGTGTCCCTGCCCATGGCAGGGGGTGGGAACAAGATAATCTTTAATGTCCCTTCCGACCCAAACCAGTCTGTGACTCTATTATGTATTTAAACTTAGGCCTGGCTTTATGTCTTGTTCCATAGGAACTTGAGTGCTTGACACGTGAGGTTTATTTATTATGAAATAATCCCATCCTGGCAATTTTGTTACCCTGTGGATGTACCTGTGAACCTGTGGAATGCTGATGGTCAGCCTGGGTTGCAAAGCTAATTTATACCAACCTCAGATGTGCTAAACCAGCAGTGCTGACCCACCTACTGATGGACAACAACAACAACTCCTTAAGATACGGAAAATCTTGGGTCCACTGTAGCATTTAGGAAGTTGCTCAAAGGGAATCATGTGAAAAAAGCTCATTTTGTACCTACATGCTGTGAAATTGCTTCATCCTCCTGACGTGGGATTGCTCCAGCAGTGGAACAGCCTCCATTTCTTACTGGGAAATGGGACAAAAGAAGCTTTAGTCTCTCTTTTTTGTCATCTTTTATGATCCATAAAATCTTGGAGGAGCCAGGTACGTGTGGATGTACCTCATACACCTGATCATCCCAGTAAATGAAATATAATTACTCCCATGCTTTAATTTAATCACTTTTGCAGCTGCAGAATAGAAGAAGCTTCCTTGAAAGGGAAATAATTTTTTCTTGTGGCCAACCGATTTCCCTGTATTTTAAGTACCTTTAGAAGTGGAGAAGAGATTTGTGTTTGCATGAGAGACAATTACAATGAAAATAAACAAAAAGATCATATAAAAGCCAAGTTGGAATGCTGAAGAGACTTAATAGCTATAAACTGGTAGCTATTAGCTTCTAATTACTCTCAAATAATTACTGAATAGAATAGTAAATGTTATTAGCTTGCTTTAATATTCAACATAAAAGATTGCTCCCAACAATAATTTACTGTTTCTTCAGCTTTAATATATATACATATGTAAAACTGGGCTGCTTTGTAAACGTCCTTAATGAATGAAATAAATAGTAAATGGAAATAAATATCCTTCATAAATAAAATTATTGGGAGGGTTCTGTGGAGGAGACCTGTACACTGTGGGCCCATGGATCGTCTTAAAGTCCCTTCCAACCCAAACCATTCTGGAATTCCATGATTAGCAGAAGGAGATTATTAGTGTGTCCTGAATTAGTGGCCTAATTTATATTTCATTGTCATCTTCGGAGAGTTTTTACATGTCTCTGCCCTCTGAGACTCCTTTTTTTTCCTGAAAGAAAAGAGTTCGGGGTTTCATATGTCAAGAATAAAAGCCTGCTATAGGTTATGGGATAATATAAAAAAAATTTCTAATATCTCCAAAGGAGGGCTTTATTTATAAGCAATATGTATTTTCCATCAAATGTCCAGTTTTAATATTGCTTTTCATTATTTTTGCTCCAGAACTCTGGAATAGCCAATCCTGTGGTACCACAACCACCAAATAATGGAGCTTTAAGTAACAACAATTATTTTTTTAATGCTGCTTCTCCACTTACCTTTTTAAGGCCTTTTAATTCACTACGTTTTGTGGATTAAGTTTTTAAATTTTCATTCCTGTACATTTCTTTCAGACGGTTTCTGGCAATCTTTAAATTTCACCTTAAACAATGAGATTTCCATTAGAACAACATTTCCAGCCGTTTCTGTGTTTTGAGCTGCCTCTAAAAGGTAAATTTCTAATATATTGCTGAATTTTCCCTCTGTGTAACTTGGTTATAGCCTTGTATTCCTCACTCTTTACAGTAATAACATCTTTTCTCTCTGTTTTCTGTTTCCACTCTCCACTAAAAGCATTGAGTCTGTTTTGATGGATCCGTGGTGCCACTGTGGAGTGGTGTGGATGAAGGAGGATGGAGCTTTATCGTATTATTGGAATGGACAGGGCCGATCCAGAAATGATTTCCTCCTCCTCCTCCAAGCCCTGGTCCTTCACCTCGGTGTGACGTGCAAGGATCTCCCTCCAGCTCATGGCTTTCATGTTAGCTGTGAATTTACATCTTATTCTTTTGCTGAGGGTGTTTTGCTCTAGATTAAAAGATATTTTATATAAAAATATATAATGCATATAAAAATATGTGTATGAAAATTAAACTTTGAGAGGTTGGCACCTTATTTTTGTAAGGCAAGACACCATCGGGCGTCTTCCCATGGCAAGCTCAGGTGTGTGTGTATCTGTCCCATCTCCTTTATACACCTCCCATCCCCAAATTCTGATTATATCCATGCAGGAGGATGTCCATTTACTGGATTGGATTTATTATGGATGCCCATATCCATGCAGGAGCTGAGAGGGAGGGAAAAGGAGAGAGAGAAAAAGGGGTGCTGGGCACTTCTAAAAGTCTCTCCGTACGTGTTTCGCATGCGTTAATCTTGTTTCCTTTGATTTTGTCTGAGGGTGACAACAGCTAACTTTTTGCTTTTCTATCTGTAATAATGAAGCTTTCCTGATGTGGACAATTAGCAACTTTTTGTTCTTTGGAAATCAGGAAACGAGGAATCTGGGAATTGGAGGTGCGTGGCCCAGCAGGCGGCACAGCTGCGGCGCCCACCGGCTCCGTGCCAAGGGCTCCCCGGCTCGTCCGTGGAGAGAATCAACGAGGATTTATTGAATTCACTTCTCTTCCCATCATTTTTTTCCCCCTGTAATTTTGCTCAGGAAAGTGAGGAGACAGGCAGAGTGAGAGGGCAATCACTGGGATCTTCGGTTCTGTTGCACCCCAAGGCGCCGTTTATTCCTTTTAACACCCTGAGATTTATCACGGGACACAGTTGTTTTACAACTATTGTCTGTCGTTGAAAGAGCTCCAAAAAATCCCCCCCTTTTTTTTTTTGAAAGGTTCTTGTGACAGACAGATTTTGGCCTCTAAAGTTATTTTAAAAAGCGGGCAGATTGAAAATCTACATTTAAATTTCATGTAATATTGTAAATTCATAACCTGATGGTTCCTCCCTTCAGCGCTGGATAAATACCCTGTTTCAGGGCTCTGCCATTTTTAAGCTTCATCCTTGGAGATAATCACCCAAAACCATAATAACAACATCATACAAGTACAAGAAAATACGTTTGAAATGTCCTTTTTTTTTTTATTGTAACGTGAGATAGAGCTTCCAAAATCCCAAACCGAATTGCTTTTCAGCAGATAAGCATCAAAAAATACATTTCCTGCTTTCGGGGAAGGTGCAATAAGGTGCTATATCAGTGTAATAGTTGCCAGTGATATGCTCTAGTAGTATTTTGATGAATTACATGATTATAGCTAAAATGAACACTTTCATCATGCCTGAATTAATAATGGTGGTATGATTTGGCAAGTACTCCTGCGGTGTTCTTTAGCTCATCACTTCAGAAGACAGAGTTTTAGAGCCCATCCTTTGTCTCGGGGAAACACAGGAATCCTTTAGTGCTTAAAAACACAAGGAGGAGGAGGAGGAATGTGACAGCTTTTAAAGGGAAAAGGGAACTGATGCTCACTTACCTTCCTGAGCTCATCCTGACTTAACCAGTTTATTTTTCACCGCCTTGTTGTGGTGTCTGAGGCACCTGTGACTGTGGCAAAAAGGAAAAGATCAATGTTTTTTGTGTGTGTGTGAATTTTATGGCAAATGTTTGTGGTGAATTTTACTGCTAATGTTTGTTGCAGCAAGGGGTTGGTCTCTTCCCTCAGGCAACGAGCGAGGGGAAAAGAGGAATTGGCCCCTCAAGGGAGCTTTAGGTTGGACATCAGGAGGAATTTCTTCCCTGAAAGGGTTGTCAGGCACTGGAATGGGCTTCCCAGGGAAGTGGTGGAGTCACCATCCTTGGAAGTGTTCAAGGAACAAAGTGGCACTCACCCAGTGCTCTGGGCTGGGTGACAAGGTGGGCATCAGTCACAGGCTGGGCTCGATGATCTTGGAGGTTTTTGCAGCCTCAATGATTCTGTGAAATGCTGTGTTTTCAAAGGACTTTAAAGACCTTCTGAGGACATAATTTTCTCTTGAATCATTGGTTTTACTGCAGAACTCGGGTGATCAGCATGTTCATTTCTGCATCTTCCAGGTTAGCCAACATATGATTGACCCTACACCAGCACTTGGGTGAGGCTGTGTGTTGGTGTGACCATTTCCAGGGTTCCTTGGGGGGTCCAACCATGGGCATTAAAACTTCCCACGGTGGGGATTTCCATAACATTGTGCAGATGTGTACAGGATTGAGAAAAACCTGCCCTGCTGATGCCATGATATTATTTGTCTGATAATAAATGAAGGCTCTCAATCTTTACTGGCATCCAGTCCCTTTAACGAACATTCGTTTTACTTGGAATAGTAAGAATAAAACATTAATTTTACTTGGAATAGTAAGAATAACAACCAACCTGCTGGAGATAAAAAATACAGGCTTTTGCAGGCTGTTGTAGAAAATGGTGCTGCACAGCACAACAAAAACATCTGGAGCAGATGTTTCTGTAATTATGACCCACTTGATGATTATTCTGTGTTCACTGGCCTTTCCTGGTGCCCTCAAAGCTGGGTGATGTTCCAGGCTCGTGCTGGTGCACTGAGCTGGAAGAGAGGACAGACTGTCTGGGGCAAGATCCGTCCTCTCTGTTTTCCTAAGTGATTTCTGCCTGTTGGATTTTTGCTTATGGTTAATTATTATCCTCTATGTTTGTATCAAATAGTAATTTCGTGCCATGAAATATCTCAGCTCTTCTGATGCAGAAAGTCCAGGGAACATAAGCACAGTGTTTTCTGAACCCAAACTTTAAAAAAAAAAGTGTTATTTGGTGCAACTGAGATTATAGGGCCACCTTGTGTTGTTTATTATAGATATGGTCTGTGATATTATGATCTATGAAGGAATAATGACTTTGTATCTGTGGTGGTTTTTTCACCACAGTATCTTTCTGTTCAGAGAACCTTACAGTTGAATGTAAAAATGTATGAAAGGCTTGAGACATCATAGAATCACAGCATGTTTGGGTTGGAAGGGACCTTAAAATCATCTTGTTCCACCCCCTGCCATGGGCAGGGACACCTCCCACTAGCCCAGGTTGCTCCAAGCCCCATCCAGCCTGGCCTTGGACACTTCCAGGGATCCAGGGGCAGCCACAGCTTCCCTGGGCAACCTGGGCCAGGGCCTCCCCACCCTCACAGGGAAGAATTTCTCTCCAATATCAGAGTAGGTCACCTCAAATGAGAGCAGAGGAAGATCAACTCAAGAGAACTTTTTATATCTTTCATCCTGAGCTGTCAAAAATCTCAGTACAAGGAGCTTCTGCCCCTAATCCTGGGGTAGGGAGAGAAATGTCATTCAAACTGCATGACCACATTCGTGGTCCATACAAACTAAATGACTTAACTGGCTTTTTTTTTTTTTTACTTTTTGTTGCAGAATATATTAATTTTTGGCACTCTGACAGTGTAAAACCTGTTAATGGTTCTTGTGTAGAAGCACGGTCCCAGTTTACCTCCTGTTATAAGGAAACAAATTGTAATTCTTAATTGAATTCTCCTATGGAACTACCAGCAATATAAATTACAGTGTCACTTGAATGAGAGGGGGGAAAGCCCTTTTTACAAGCCTCAGGATGATAATTTATAAATAAAGTAAAACCAAGAAGCCTTAACGAAAAATCCCCACGGAATCTGACATTAATAGCCTTTACTTTTAATCTGCTACAATAAATCTTGCAGCTTTGTATCCACAACTGAACTAAGAGAAACCAGGCCAAGCTGGAGTAGATATGGGGGAGTTGAGGAGAAACATTCCCTTCCTTTAATTAAAAGTATATGGTGATTTTCTGGTATTCCAAAGTCATTGCTGCCAACTTGCTGCCAATCAGTTTGCTCCAAAGGAGGGATTTTTTGGTTGGATTCTTTGCCTGAAAGCAAAGTAAAAGCCAGAACTTCCAAATCCACGTGTTCTTTAGAATTTTCAAATCCACATTTTCAATGTATATTTGGAGATCTGGTGCTCAGACCCCACTGCTGTAATTCCACGGGAATCTCAGATTTCCAGCTGCCCCGTGAACTGCAGCTGTTTAAAAGGAAATCTGAAAGTTCAATATTAATTGGTTTTATGATATTATGAATTTTTGAGAGGTCTTATGGAATTTTGAGAGTTTTTTTTTTTTAATTTAAATGGGAGCAAGGAAACTGTCAGAAGTTTGTCCAGATAAAGGATATACTCCTGTGGGGACCAAGAGGAGAGTGCAAGATGTGGGACCCTGTGACACTTACAGCAAATAATAAAGGAATTTTATCTACTGCATATGTCACACCAATAATGGAAAATAGGGATTTTCATGGCCTCTAAGTATTGCCAGCCCCCTGCATTCTGAAATCTCTATAAAATGGAAAAAATAATGGTAAAATCTTTAAATCAGCACATATTTGCCTCTTTCTTTGTCTACTTTGAGGATGCTACCAAGGGTATTTTGAGATTGGGACTGACTTTCTCCAGGGTGATCAGGGCCTGGATTTGAGATTTATTTTCTCAGAGACACCAGCATTTTGGCTGATCTTGTTGGGTTTTTTTTAACTCTTAACTTTCCAGAAGGGAAATGTCACCTTCTTTTTGGGTATTTTCTGCATTGTAAATGGTCTGAAAAACCACGGAATATGTTCAGATCTCCAGTGTTGGACGTGGTGCCACTGGGCTTGAAACATTTTTACCAGGGGAGTTATGCCAAGGCTTTTTTTGTGGATAATTTTTAATAACAGTAATAGCAAAATGACACAGTCTCAAGTCTGTTCCTAGACCAGAGCAAACAGAAAAGCCACAAAATCAGTGGCTGCCTTGACTTGCGCTTGGTGGGATGTAAAAAATCTGACCAAAATGGCATTAACTGAGGAATAAGTGTAAAAAAAAAAAAAAAAAGAGGAATTTTCCCCCTTTTCCAGCACTGCCAGGAGCAAGCATCGCTCGAGATTAACATCTCAGCCTTTAAACCAGGGGCTGAGCCTCGTGTGGAGCCACTTAGGCATGAACCATTCGTGTGCAGAGTGTTACTGAACACTCATTTTTAGGTCAGGCAGATGCAGCTCGTCCCGAATATTTCTCTGGACAAATTGCCCGTCGTGGCCTTGTTTGGAATCTGTTGGACGTTTCCCTTGTGCTGCATCTGATGGTGGTTTTGTTTGTTTTGTTTTTTTTTTTTAAATTCTAAATATGAAACTCGCTTATGAGGCCTCCATAAAATGGTGTATAACAACCAAGTACAGTAAATTAAACATGATACTCATTACATAAATACAATTATATTTATCAGCCTTTTATAACCACACAAAGCATTTACCAGTAAGAGTTATTTTGGAGTAGATAATTCCCAATTAACTTTTACTACTTGATTTTTGCTAATTTAGTTAGAGTTAATTTTTCAAATAAAATAAAATAAAGCAAAAAAAAAAAGGCTGTATCAAATGGCATCTCTAACTATTACACTGGAGATGAGATATAATTAAAATGTTATGTATATGGAACTGCAGCTGATGGGAACCTCAGCTTAAACTCTTATTTTGGTCTTTATTTGATTGTTGCCTGCACTGCACAGATAACATGATTGAATTGCAGGGTGGCTCCGTGCCCACAGGAGCTCGGTGATGGGAGGGAAAGGAAGAGCTTGGAAGGAAAATTACCTGGAAAAATCAAACAGGTCAAGGTATGAACTTAAATGTGCTGAGGAATCCTATGGAAGTCCTTCTCTGACCATGCTGTTGTCCTCTGCAAAGCTGCTGGTGAGGAATTGGGGATTTCTGCACGCCCAAGGTGAGAGTGGCAGTGATGTGTGGGTGTCCTGTGCTGTGCACTCAGAGAGACTCATGCCAGGACTGGTCACCAACCTGGTTATAAAACTGGTCTCTCCACTGTCCAGTTTGTCCCAAACTGAGCATCACACAAAGCTTGGGACCGTTAGCTCCACACCAGGAAATGTCCTCGTGTCTCGGCCCAGCTGGTGGGCAATGAAGACTCTGCCTCAAAGTGCAACCAAAACCCAAAGTTCAACGAGCTGGATCACTTGGGTGAGGTGTCCTTGCTACTGATTTCAGTTTTTCATGCTCTTTTCAGCTCCTTATTTTCCCAAGGATAGTAGTGAGTTTCTCTTGGGATGAGAAACACACAGGGAATCCATTGACATCGTAATTGTGTTGTCCCTTTTAAATAAATCCTTCAAAGTAAAAAAAAGGACGAGTCTGGGAAGCCTTCCTACCCACTTTTTGCTGGTTTTGGTTTTCACTTTGTCTTGAAACATAAGGCTTAAAATCTGCAGCTGAAAGTGTTGGATTTATCCATTGGAATCCTGCTGGAGGTGGGCCATGTCTTTATTTCCCTGTCCCTAAACCAGGAGTAGTTTGGTCTCCCAAAGAATCCCTCCCTGGGCACGGTTAAACACGCTGGTGTGGCTTCCCAAATTTCAGTTCAGGACTTGGCTGGTGCTCCAGGGGGTCTCCACACCCTGGGATATGGTGATTTTTCCCAGGGGGAGGTGTGATGGAAACCTGTGTCGTTATTAAAGTGAAACTCTCTTCATTTTATCTGTCACTAATAATTACAATGCAAACACAGTGTTGCTAATTGTGTTTAGGACAATGTGATTTTAAAACAAATGTGAACTCCAAGTGTTCTGCAGGGCTGGAAGATGGGAATTAATGTATTCCAACAGGGAAGGGGGGGCTTGGCTGAGGGTAAGTATCTTTCTAAGGGCGAGGACAGTCACAGCCCCACTGTTCATTACTTTGGATGTTTCACATTTGCTACTATGACAAGATGTATTAGGGACGAGGAATTTTACAGATGGAGAGAAATATCCATGTGAACTTGTTTATTTGATTTTTTTTCAATATTTCTTTTCTTTTTCCTTTTCCGTGCTACCCCGTCCAACCTTGGGATAATGGAATTATTTTATGCCTTTTGCACTATCATCAGGCTTTGGATGGCTGCACAAGGGCCACTGGCAACGGAATAAGATGGCTGTAAAAAAATGCAAAAAATTGGGATAGGAGGAAAAAAAAAAAGAAAAAAAAGAAGGTACAACCAATAACTTGCCCTTAAATTTAAGAGGAACTAAATGAGGAACTTCTGGACAATTTATCTTGCTGTTTACAGATAACAAGTCACTTTGTTTTTATGTGCTCAGTCTAGTATTCCATAATTTATTTGAAAGAAGATGAGAAATAATGTAGATAAATGATGAAGTGTCAGGGTCTGACGCTCTTAAATGAAGCTATTATGGTCAAAGAGAAAACGTAAAACCTGCGGCTCATTATGAGAGCGTTCTACTTGTCAGTTAAGTGAAAAGGCCTGGAATGATTTCCAGTTTATTTGTCATTGCAGTTATTAAAGCTGTCTTTTTGGTGCCATGAAAATGAATTGAAGACTTTATTCGAAGTAAATTTGTACTAAAGCTTTCAGATGTATCTTATGTGAGCTCAGTGAGGCAAGAAAACAGCTTAAAAGCTGAAATATTACAAGGAGGCAACTGCTGAAGTCCTGAAATGCACAGGAATATAAAGTCTGAGGAAGTTGCACAGATAAATGAAGTATTTCATCTCTTGGGAAATAAAGCTTAGTTTGACTATATTGTACACTTAGACAAAGAAATCAGCCCTTGTTAGTGGCAGCAAAATATTGTCTTTCACGGGCTTGTGCCTGGTGCTTACTTTTATATCAAGCTATTAATTTTGGGACAAGTTTATCAGAGAAGGGGGGATCCTCTGTTCCAGTCTGCACAAACTCTGAGTCAAAAAGGCATCCATGGCAAGATCAGGCTTTTTAAGGGCACCTTTTATGGCTGGACTCCATGATCTGGGAGGTCTTTTCCAGCCTGCAAGATTCCGTGGCTGATGTGGTTCAAAAGGGTGCACGGGAGATAAGGGGGGTGGTGAGACCCACCCAGGAGGATCCCTCTCCCTTATTGAGTGACCAAAGCACTGCATGGAATGGGAGATATGATGGATATTTTTATTCCTCTTGAAACAGTCTTAAAACAGTCCCTGGACCTTGTGTAGCTTGGAGGTCAGATTGAAATGTTCAGCTGAAAGCAAGTCACCCCTGCTCCTGAGGTGGTCAATGACACTCGTATTCCTGCCATCCCCTCTCAAGATTATTCCTGCTGAACTGCAGATCTCAGATTTATGTGGAGATGATTGATATTTTTATTTTGTTTGATTTGTCCGTTGCTCTGGATTTCTTCTCCAGTCCTCCTGTTCCTCACCACCTCTTCACGTTTGCCAAGGCAAATCAGTGCAGTTCCACCAGGTTTGGACTGTCCAAATGGAAATGAAGAGTCTTTTTTTTCCTTTTAAATTGAAAGCTGTAGGAGCACTAAACTGAATGGTTAACTCCAAGCTCCAGCAGTCTTAGAGCAGTATAGCTGACACTTTATTGCAGATATTACAAATGTTATGACATGTCTTCAGGGTCAAGTTAAAAACAAAGAGGGTTCCACGTTCTCATCTGAAGTAATCTGTCAGTTTTGTCATCAGATATTATAGCAACCCTCAGTAGTGGTGTCACAGCCAAGGGTTTATCAGGTTTGGTACTATATGTGTACATATTCTGATTTCTAGGGGTTTATATCTGCAATAAAAATTCCCTCTGGGCTCAAACTTAGCATTCATAGCCCAAAGGGATTTTTTTAATTTAAAAAACAAAAAAAGCATCAGGGAAGGTTTTCTTGAACGATAAGAGCGCACAAACCCCAAATATATTCTGCATTTTAAAAATACTTTAAATCTTTTAAACTGGCAGACTTCAAATATTTAAGCAGCCAACTTTCTTTACATGAGAGACCGTCAGAAAAGACAACCCAGGAAGGGGAGAGGTGGCGGAGCAGACAAGTGCTTTGTGCTCATCACAGGGGTAAGTGTTGAGCATTTGATGAGATGTATAATTAGCCACACATTTCTAAAGCTCTTGGTGTCTCTTCCCATCGAAACTGTGCAAGAGGGAATTAGGATGTCTGATGCACAAATATAAATCACTTCTTCCTCACCACCCTCTGACATGGTCCTGCAGAAAAAGGGGCTGATGTGGTGTGAGCTGCTTGGATTGAGGCAGCCCCTCGGATACACCCAGCACATCTCTTCCCTGGAGAAACAGAGGACTTCATTTTCCACATTTTCCCACCTGTTTCCATGATGGCAGCAAGGAAAATATGCAAAGCACAGCAGGAATGTTTAGATGGGTAAGGCCATCAACCCTGAACACTCATTTACTGCCGAGGGATGTTGTGGGGTTTGTCTTGGGATAATGAGTGAGGAAATCAGGAACAACATATTGGATACAGGGATGTCTGTGCTAAAAAGCGGTGAAAGACCATCACTAAAAACTCCATCATTGCTCAGAAGGTGGTGGGGCCCTGGCCAAGGTTGCCCAGAGAAGCTGTGGCTGCCCCTGGATCCCTGGAAGTGTCCAAGGCCAGGTTGGATGGGACTTGGAGCAACCTGGGCTAGTGGAAGGTGTCCCTGCTCATGCCAGGGGGTTGGAATTAGATGATCTTTGAGCTACTTCCAACCCAGACCATTCTGGGATTCTCTGATTGTCAGAAGGAGATAAATAGTTTGCCCCAAACTAGTGGCCTAATTTATATTGCATCATCATCTTTGGAGAGATTTTATATATCTCTTTCTCTACAACTGACTTGAGACCCCATTTTTTTGCCTGATGGAAAAGGGTTCACAACAGGAAAGTTGGAATGAGATGAGCTCCAAGGTCCCTTCCAACCCAAACCATTCTGTGGTTCTGTGATTTAAATCTTCACTTGGGTACCAAGCCCAGACTTTGAGTTTGTGCAAATGCTTTGTGTGACAGTGTGTGATGTTCTGCAGGTGCCATCTGGTCTCATTTATAACCTGTGGCTCAGGGACAGTGGTGACAAACAGGGTACATTAAAGAGTCACCAGGGTTCTCCATAAAATCAATAAACCACCAGAGAACAGGCACTGCTGTGTAACAGGAAAGGGGGAAACAAAATAGTGATGTGTGTTTACAGGTTCCTATATTGTAATTCCTTTGACTTCCTGAGGGGAAAATAAAGGAATGTGAGGAATGAAAACCATCCTGGGGAGGTTCACTTCCATGTCCATGGGGAAATGATCATCAAAGAAACTTGCACATGCTCTTTGGAGGCCAAAATCTTCAGACAAGGGGAAACCACAGCCAAAACCTTCCACTGGAAGAGTACAAACAGATTCATTCAAAGATGCTTCCTATTTTCCACATCTGAGTTCTCCATCTTTGAATTCTTCATATCTGAATTTAGGTTGGATTAGCACCATCCCTTTGCCACCAGGAGCTGCTTCTGAGAGTCATGAAGAGGCTGCTAGGAAATGAGATGGGAGCCAAGGATATTCTAATTTGGGGGTGGTTTATTACATCTCATTTTATTTTATTTTATTTATTATTTCATTTTATATTATTTTTGTTTTTATTTATATTTTATATTTATTTTATATTTTTATATTTTATATTTTATATTTTATATTTTATATTTTATATTTTATATTTTATATTTTATATTTTATATTTTGTTTCATTTTATTTTATTCATATCTTATGACCCATCAGCCATCAACCTCTTCCACAGAATGAGTTCATCCACTGATACAGGATCCCCGTAGCATTTGTGGGCACTGGATGTGCTGTAATTTGCACCATTCTGTGATATTTTAACAAAATTCCTGTTCCTGCATCAAGCAGAACAAGACTGATCCTGACAAGTTTGGTGCCCTGCACTGGGCCAGGAGACTGATGAGATGGAAAAGGAAGGGACTGTCTCAAGGGAAGCAAATGGTTTCAGCAAAGGGCCATAAATGCAAATCTAAGTACATTTTTTAGGAATTCTGGTCTATTATTACAACCTAAAGGAAGTAAATATAATTAATAATTGAGCTCCTTATCTTCAAGTTACTCTGAGTGTGAACTTTAGTGTCAAAAATGGCCAGACATCTGTTTTACGATGTGGCTGCAAGTGAGAAGCAACAGCAGCATCACAGAAGGGAAACCTTTGCCAAAATTATACACCAATAAACCCCAAAATAATTTGTTTTGTGAAGTTTCATTAAGTCCAGTGTTCTGGTTAAAGACAGAGAGATAAAGCAAAATCCACATTAGAACTGGTATCAAATGATCTCCACAGTTACTCTGAGCTTTAATGAGGCAACACAGAGGTCAGAGTTATATTCCAGAGAAATTCCCTGGGCACCAAACTCCTGTTTGCTCCAGGTGGTCTTGCCAAGCTCTCCAATTCCATATGATTCAATGAGAAGAAAAACCTCTGTTCCCAGGTCCTTCCTGCCCATTGGGTGCCACTGATGGAATGTCCTGGACCAGCATCCTGGACAGCACCAGGATCCAGCTGGGGCACTGCCTCCCTCTGCAACTGGGATTTCCTGTGCTCTGGGCAAAGTTTATCCACTTTGTGTTGCTTTTTCCTCTTTTCCAAACTGTGGTGGTGAATTCACTGGGAATGTTGAGATCATCAGAAGCATCAATAGCAGACTTTGGATTTTCTGCTGCAGAAATGCAAAATGTTGTCAATTATATATTTTTTTCCTTGCATTTTTCTTCTATATTTAACAATTTAAGTGGTCAGGAACTGGTTTGGTGTTGTGCCCTGTTTTCTTCATGCTCCTGTTTTCTCCTCCTGTGTGTTGTGGTTCATGAGTTCATTCAGTTTTCTCTTTATTCACTGATTTTTTACTCCGTGTGGCAGCTGTACATTCACTGAGCAATTCTATCTCTATGGAGGGGTAAACACTTGTGTCTTCAGAGTACAGAAATGGAAAAAATATTAAGTATTTTAAGTAATTATATATTAATTAAAATATATTGATTTCTGAGGCTGGTTGGTGCTACCCCCCTGGATAAACACTTTAGACTGTAAACCCGACACCGCTGGTAAGAGAAAATATTCACATGCTCCATAATTCACAGTAATTAATAAATTATAATATATTATTATTATTGTGTTATGGATAAGCTCTCAAAGATGCCCAAAGCTTGTGTTTTCCAGGCTTTTCTATTTCATGGGGCACTGCAAATCTGTGTTTGGGGAGCAAGGAAGGATCTCTCAGCATCAACCCTTGGTGTGATCCGTGTTTGATCCGGTGCCCAGGGATGGGAAGATTTGACTTTGTGAGAGCTGTGAGATTGTGAACAGTCTGACAGCACAATATTAACAACCCCCAGGGTCAAGGAGAGTGTTTTATTGTGTTCCATGATGTCACCAGAGATGGGACAACAAGTTGTTCTGTTTTTTTTCAGTCCACGCAGATGAATAAAAGCAGAATAGAAGCAGAGTTATTGCAGACGAGGAAAATGATCCAATTGTTCAAAGTAAAGGAATAATAACATGAGTAGAATCCTAGAATATCCTGAGTTGGAAAGGACCCACAAGGAATGGGAATCCAACTCCTGGCCCTGCACAGGACAGCCCCAAAATCCCACCACGTGCCTGGGTATCCTGGGAAAATGTTATGCCAGAAAACTAGGATAGAATTACATTGCTGATCATCTGGCTTTGCTGGCATTATTCTACAAATTTCACTGGAAAATACTGAAATTGTTGTTATTCTGCAAAATTTTAGCTGGATGGGTTGAGTCCAGCTGTGATTGTCCTCTGAAAAACACAGGATTTTATGGTCACCCTCCATAGGAAAAGTAATATTCTGGAAGTCTAAGAAATCGTGGCATATTTTTGAGGGGTTTTCCTACCAAAGGGCAATATATTCTGGATGGAGCCTTGCAATCTGCTCTGTTTAAATATGTTATTTACTGTTGGTTTGTTTTGTAGGGCTTGGAACACCATGGTGTTTTTTTGGGGAAGGCTGAGGATGCTGTTCCTTCCCAGGATAATCTCTACTGCCTCTCCACTCTCTGGTCAACCCTCCTGGTTCAACCTTCTCACCAATTACACTTCAAGTGTACGCAGGTATCATTAAAAGAAGAAGTAAAATTTAAGAATTTCTTACCTCTGAAAGCTTTGGAAGTTCCTTTTCTACAGCTTTTCTTAGCATTGAAAAATTAATCAGTAAAATTGGCAGCAAAGTCTTGTTGTATCTGCATCCCTCCAACATATTTTAGAATGAAAAATGCAATAATTTTTCGCAAGTTGGGAAAGCTCTAAAACAAAATTTAAATAATTTTTCAAAAGTTTGGAAAACTCCAAGGCAAAATTTAAGGTTAATTTGGCAGGTGAAGTTTCAAGGTAGAACACATCTAAAATTCCATTTTTTCATGACATCATCTCCACAGAGGAGGGGATTTGCCTCATGTTAATGTGCAGATAACCTTGGGAAGTAGGTGAATGGTCTCATTAGTGACTTCATGGAAAAATCCATTCTTATTTCCGAGCAGTGCTCCAGTGGTGCCGGCTGCCCTAAAATATGCAAAATTAATGGGGTGAACACCGGCAAAACCAGGTCCAGAGATATCCAACAGAAGGGAGTTAAGGATAAAAATCTGTGACATCTGACTGTTCCTTTTCCCTGCCTGATTTATCTCTAATTCCAGCTGCTTAACTTAACTTAACTTAAATACAGACACCACAGCCGGGGTGTTTGTTCAAGCCCTGAGCTGACAAGTACAGAGCACTGGCCATTATTTCTGCTGGAGAGTCAGAGGTTCAAGCCATTCATTTCCTCAGCCCCACAACTCCTTGAATTCCCAAAGCTTCCTCAAGGACAGCTCTCACGTCTGAGCCGTGCGGTGACAGATGGGATACAACGTGTCATGTGATGGATAACGCCGGAGCCACAGCACTTAATCCTTCTAATACTAATAGCAGCATTATCATAGAGATTTATGGGAATGTCAGTTCCAAGTTCCCAGTTCCATTCATGGGTTTTTTAAAACTTCAGCTGCAGAAAACACGCATCCATCCCATTAATTCTAATTATCATGGTTCATCTTCTCAGCAGTTTTGTACTCCGGAACCTTTCAGTGCAAATTAACGTACCAAAAAAGTGTATTAATTAATATTTGTAGCTTTTAATTTCTGCAAGAGTGTTGTCTGGAAGCAGCTGGCAGTCCAGGGCCGCTGCTATTGAATCTTTGCCAAACAAGTGCAGATGTAATTTTGTTATCTCTTGCTTAGTCATTTACGCAAATTAATTTGAACAATTAGCCTTTTACTGGTCCGTCATGAATCATGCAAAAGGGATCTGCCAAAAAAAATTGCCAGTTGACAGAAAAGAATTGGTTAATTGGTGAATCTTGCAGAAAGGTGTTTGGGATAAAGGGCAACTTCAGGAAAAATTGGAGTGATTTGGTTTTTGGTTTTTTTTTGTTACCTTTTACAGTTTGTTGTTGGAGGAAAGAATTCTAAAAGAAGAGTAAGCTGTAGAAATTTGGGAACTTTGTTTTGTGTGGATACCAGAAAAGTGATGTTCTTTGCCTGAATGTTGTCTTGACTTCACTGCTTGCAGAGCTGTGATGAGGTTCTACAAGGCAGGAGGTCTGTGGTGAGGTCAAACACTCCACAGGAACAGATTTCCGAAGGAAAAACACCCAAATATCAAATTTCTTTTGACATTAATGTAAAGAAATTCTGTTACCTCACCCAAATCTATCTCCTCCTTGTAAAAGAGGATTCTACATAAGAGCTAAAACTTAACTAAGTAAACTAACTAAAACTTGACTAATTTAACGGAGAATCTCAACTCATATGAAAACTGGGTTTAAATGACAGCAAACTCAGAGGTTTCCTTGCTCTTTTCTTAAATATCAAACTTATTTTTCATTAGATAATCAAACTTAGCAGCAGGCAGTGCCATCCAGAGACTTTTAGTGATGCTGCCCATGAAAATCTGTCTCATTTGCTGTGATTGTAGAGTTTATACCCCGTTATTTTTTGTTTCCTCAACAATTTTACATATATCCTTTCAGTTGCAATTGCATTGCATAAATCTGAGCTTTGTGGTGGATATTCCTGATTCACAGCCAAGTTAATTGCTGACTGTCTCTTTGATTTCACTGTGGAGAGAGTTCTTGAAGTTTTGGAAGGTGACTGGTAGTGCTATTGAATTAAAAAGAATCTGATGGTCAGCTGCATTCAGAACCAAGTGATTGGGTTGATATAGTAATAATATATTGATATATATTAATATATATATAAAAATAGTGATAATACTGATATTGAAACGTAACAATTCTGTTAAATAAAACATCGTATTCTGAATCACATCCATTTCTCCCCCTCACCCATCTCTACATGAGGTGAGTCCTGCAGAACAGGAGAAGATTTTGGGCTTGCTGGGGCACTAACAGGACTATCCATGCTGTTCTGCCTGAAGTGTTGACTGTAGCTGTGGAAATGACTCCAGAATTCAATATTTCTTTAGTGGAAACCACATTGAAGCTCAACCAAGCTCTGACTCTTTGTTACCGAGCCAGGCGGTGCCGTGCGAATTCCATCGCTCCAGCAGGGATAGAAGGTGTGGGTCCCTCTCCCTCTAATTGTTTTTTACAAGCTGCCATTTCCCAGCCTGTATTGTTATTTCCATTTGTCCATTTGATTGCAGAGAGAAGAGACCAGATGTTGTGTGACAAATCAGAGCTATTTGCAATCTGTTGGAATTCTTCGAAATTGTACCGGGGATCGTTTTGTGAGAACTGATCCTGCAATCCCTCGTGCACGTGCAGCACGAGATGTCCTGCTGAAGATTGTGGATCTATTCATGTGGCCAAATTAAACACACATCACTTTGGGCATTTGGGGAAATGTTTGTGGTGGGGAATATGCCTGGATTTGGAACTCGCCCCTCAGATTCACCGTTGCACCCATTTTCCATTTCATCAACGCGTTTCCCATTTAATCAAACCACAGGTTATTATTGCACCATAAAACTTGAAATCAGTTAATGTTTTTTTATTATAATAGGATATGTAGGGCTCAAAATTTGACTGAGGTTTACCCTGCAGCAGAGTGATCGAATTTTGTTTACTAAAACATAATTCACAACAAATAGTCCTTACTAAATCGCAATTCCCAACAAATAGTCACTTCTTTTGAGTTTGTCAAACCCAGCCCTTTTATCCATCTGTTTTTAGGATCTCTGGCTAATCAGGGAAGTGGTCTCTCACTGACACACTGAGAAGAATGGAGTTAGTTCCCCTGTAATTGCAAGTATCAGTAGTAAACTTGGCTGGAGCTTGATTAATGGTATATTAAAATCAGAGTCTTCATGGTGAGTGCTAGATAAGGAGTTTTGGGTAAATTACTTGGTTACTGGGAAACCTTTAAATTTTAATCATGGAGGCACTTCAGCTTCATTAGGAACTGAAAAAGACAATGGGAACTGGGAGGAAGTTGTGTGAATTGATGTGCTTTTCAATCTCTTCTTCTGTGGGGCTGTTGAGTGATGCAGGGGCTGCAATCGAGGATCCTCGTGCTCCCCATGCCTTTGATTGCTGTTGTTATAATTTAATATTACCCAGTTCTTTGTGATCATGGAAATCAGATGAGTTACTTGCAAAAGATGGAAGGTTTTAGCATAAGAAAATAGTTTAAGAGGCCAGTTGGTTTCTGCTGTTTGGCTGCAGAGAAGAATGAGGGGGGGAACAGACTGTAACTCGTATTTAGACCTACTTGAAATAGAGAAACAGGCTCTTTTACACATTGTTTATTGTTTAATGTGATAAAAATATGAATCAAAAACATACACACATTTACACATCACATAGTCTGAATTATCTGCAGCCAGTGAATGCCTGTTCATATTTGCACCCACCTTGTTTAGTGTTTTGAAGTTTTAAGCCAGCCTTTGTTCATCTTACTGGGCTAAATAAATGACTTTCTTTCCTTCTCATCACTTAAGAGGGGTTGGATTTTTCCTGACTATCCCTTTTCCATATTTTGGTGAATTTTCCTCCCGGGTGTGAACAGCCTGAAGAAGTGGGAAATCCCAACATGGTGCAGCAGGGGCTTGTAGAATAGTGTGAACATTATCCTGCTTCCAATGGGAACATTATTCCTTCCCTATCCCAAGATGTTCCTGCTGTTTGTGTTCATGGGGGTGTTGTATCAGCACTTTAGATTCAGCATATTATGAAATCTTTGCCTTCTTCCATTGCCAAGCAATGAGTTCAAGCTCTCAGAAAAAAACCCCAACCAAATATTCACCTGTAAATTCCTGAATTTGAAGTTTTGTGTCACCAAATGTTATCCTGCCCCTGCCATTGAAGTCCCCAGGGCATTTGATTTACCTGTCGTCCCATATTCCTTTGGGTTGGCAATGCCTTCCAAATTCCTCTCAGGAAAAAAAATGTAATCGGTGTAGGAGCATTCCCTGTCAAATTAATTACCAAAATTGTTGAATAAGATCAGTTCTGACACCTGAGCAACGTAAGATTAAAAGGGATTTCTCCAAAGCCACTTTGGAGTGCTGTGAAAATGAGATGCTGTAAATCCCAGTGTGTTCTCCAGAGAAACATCCATTTTCCTTCTAAAGGAAAATTGACTGGGAAACATGTACTGGAACATTTTAGGCTGGGAAAAGAAGGTTATTTCTAGAAAAGACAGAGCTGCAGCAATAAAATATTTACAGAAAATAAGATTATTTTTGCAATATCTACTTCAGTTGTTATAGGAGAAGCTGCTTGGGCTTAGGCTGGAGTTTCTGCTCATGCCAAAGGCAGAAACATTCCTATAGGATGCAGGAATCATAAATCCAAGCTTTTGGCCTTAAGAAGACAGAGTAACAATCTATTAGGAAGTCTTTCCCTAGGACTCTCCTATCCACCCATTCATTGGGTTTCTTGCTGATTCAGATTAGAAATATTTTTCAAATGAAGAAAGTTTTCACAAATCAGGAAACCACTTTCCATCCGAAATAGCCACAGGCTGGAATTCTGGCCATGGAAGACCAAAATATGAGAGGAAGAGACAAATCCTGACAGGGTGAGTTGTGTTTTTTTCTTTTTTTTTGTTCCTTTGAATAGGTAGTGTGTATTTAGGAATTGGGAATACCAGAACAAGTCCTAGGGGGGTTATGGATTTAGTGGAAGGGGATGAAGTTGTTGTGGGAACATATAATTTATTAAATTTTCTCGTTCAGATGTTTAATTTATGATTTATGGTGACTTAAGCTTATTATGTTCCCCTCTTTAATTTGTCATGTAATAATTGTGTGTGCAAATACACCCAAGCTGCAATCAATTCATATGTTCTGAGCAGATAAAATACTAAAAGAATTTGACCTCTTGATTCTCTCTCTCTCACTCTGATCAACCAGTTTGCCTTTGTTTACAGTGCAACCCTCTAATTTCAACTGGTATCAGGTCATTCCATATTATAAAATATCCAGAATATTTCAGAATAATTCACAAATATTCACATATTTCAGAACTATTTTTGAGATACGGCATTTTAATAGTAGCACTGTGTAGAATTCCATAGTTTTGTGGGTACATACAGCCACACATATAAATAGGACCATATTCCCAGTGGGGTGTGACATCCTGGGATTTCAGACACCTCACTTTATGTTTCCACGGCCTAATTTTGAGCTTAAAACTGCAGAAAAATTGGAGGCTTCGAAAAATGTGATGCCTATCTAATGCAGTTTAGATTTGCCTTAGCAAAATGAGGAGCCTATGTGTGATAGGCTCAGGTAATTAATTAATTTCAGGCTGTTAATAAAGCTCTGCCTGGTGGGAAGAGCAATTCCAGTCCATGGAATTGCACTGATTCACTTCCCAAAAGCACATGTTTTCTTTATAATTATGGCAATTTATATCTTTTCTTTTCATTTCTTTTTCTTTGCTTTTATTTTCCTTCTCCTTCTCCTTCTCCTTCTCCTTCTCCTTCTCCTTCTCCTTCTCCTTCTCCTTCTCCTTCTCCTTCTCCTCCTTCTCCCTTCCCTTCCCTTCCCTTCTCCTT
>NW_020897767.1:2550286-2550684 GCF_003984885.1 Neopelma chrysocephalum
CCCTTTTCCCCTTTTCCCCTTTTCCCCTTTTCCCCTTTTCCCCTTTTCCCCTTCCCCTTCCCGTTTTCCTTACCATTATTACAATAATTTATTTCAATCATTAAACTGTTCTTATCTCACCCCACGGGTTTTACCTTTTTCCAGGTCTCCTCCCCATCCCACAGGGAGGTAGGGATTGTGATCCTGAGTTCCTAGCTGGGGTTAAACCACAAGGATCTCTCCCTGAATTTCTTTGTCTTTGTCACCACATCACCGGGAGAGGAGAGAAATCAGGAGAAGATTTTGATTAAAGATCAAATTAATGAACAAAAGCACAATCCTTCATGCTGGAATGGAACATTTTAAGAAATCGTGAAGTGAAACATAAGAACACTAGAAAAGTTTGGATTGGGGAATAA